>NW_007727359.1:248278-283729 GCF_000696425.1 Galeopterus variegatus
GAGGTGCGGGCGCAACACCAAGGGTTGCGATCCCGTTGCCAGTCCCGGTCCGGTACGGGCACGACACTGAGGGTTGCGATCCGTTGCCGGCCATGAAAAAAGACAAAAAGGAAAATAAATAAATAAATAAAATAAAATAAAATAAAATTATTGCCCAGTCCTTCTCAAACTTGACAGCCCCATCTGACCAGAAGTGTCAGTGGTTATTACACAGGAAAACATATCTCTGGATATCACCGATGCCCATGCTTTTGTTCACACTTTTCCAGCTTCATGAAATAGCTTTCTTAATCTTGCCATAATCTCCATATTCTGTCCACTTCCAAATCTTTGGGAGTCTGCACCTAATATTTTCATGCTATCATTCTTTGGCTTCCGATGTGCCTTATTTCTTCAATGACATTAACATGAACTCTTTTAATTCCTCCCAGAAATTTGTACAAAGACAGGCACAGATTAGTATATTAATATATTCAAATCTATTCATTTATTTATTGGTTCTTTCACTAATTCACTTAACAAAACTCATGTGCCACACTGCATACTGAATGGCAAAAATGCTAAAATGAGAAAGATAAAAACCTCCCCCATAAAAAGTCCAGAACTTATGGGGGAGAGAAAAATATGCCACCTTAATTCTAAGTGCATTAAACTGGTACAACATCAATACTCTAAAAAGGAGAGCTAATAAGTGCAGGAAGGAGTCATTTTTAGTTAGCATGATCAGAAAAGTATCCTACAAGAAAGTGCATCTTATTCATTAATTCATTTATTCATTCATTCAACAAACATTTAGTATTTTCCTGCAACATGCCAAACACTGGTACCCTTTGGGGATGCTGAGATGAAAGGTTGGAAGGTACAATCTTTATTTACAGGGAACTCACACTCAAGAAGAGACGCCAGTGAATAAACCGATAAATTACAACACAGTCTACAGAACTATGTTAACAAGATTGAAATCCATGCCAGGTCTTTACTTTTATTGTTTTGGATTTATAAGGATATCATTCATGACACCACCTCACCCTCATCTTTCATAGGAATAAGCAAAAAAAGGCAAATAGAAATACCTAGATTTGGTTTTCCCTAAGCCTGATTAACAGAAAAATGAAAATTTCCATGACTGTTCTATCATTTTTTAAAAAGTCAAAAACGTACATTTTGTATTAGGCCATTTCTGTTGCTTATAACAGAAATACCTGAAACTGGTTAATTTGTAAAGAAACAATATTTATTGCTTACAGTTTCAGAGGCTAGGAAGTCCAAAGTTCGGGGAACACATCTGCTGAGGGCCACCTTTGGTGGTGACTTCAGCTATGCCGAGTATCACACTGCCAGATGATGGATGGCTTGAGCAGACAGTGAGGGCTCCTCACCTTCAATAGTTACAGTGGGAATTAAGCTTCAGCGAGCTTGGGGATGTGGGGGGACACGGAATCTATACCACATTTTAATTAACACAGCTAAGTATTAGCAGGCATTAGTCACTACCTATTTAGTTTAAAATCCCATGCTTAATTCAGAAAAAGAGTAAAAGGTAACCCAAACACCTAGTTAAAATAAATACCTCATTAAGCTGCCATTGTTATTCGTTCATAATTACTGTTTATTTTATCCCTAGTTTGAATGGTTTTCATGGAATTAACTCAACCATAATATCCAGGTGTGTTTATTTTTTTGTTTTTGTTTTTTTCTGACTCTTATATACTGCTTCAACTTTCTTTGGATTTTAAAGCAGCTTTTCTTAAAAATGCTAATAGGCAACTTCTTTCAGCCCCGTTGTTGTTCTCTCCTGAAAAAGAGTAAGGCTACTTCTTCTCAATTCGATTTACATCAATAAACATGCATTGAATGACCACCAAGAGCTTTAGAGACACAAAGGTGAGTAAATCATAGTCCATTTCTTCAATGAGTTTACAATGTATAACAAGAGTTCTAGAAAGTTTCAAAAAAGAGGCAATTGACTGGTCAAAGAAAATTATCATTATGTGCCCAAATCGGCTCCCAAATTATCTGTGTGCTAAGAATGATGCTTCATTAAGTTATTCATTTTCTCTGGTTCCGGAAGCTCAACCAGAGGAGGGAAAAAAAGTTGTTTGATTGCAGCGTGTTTTCCCTGGCTCACATAAAATCCAAACAAACACTTTTCTACACTAACAAAAAAGTCCTTTCTTTATCATCAAGCAAACTTCCTTTAGCTTCCTTCTTCCATTGGGTACTTACATGCAATCAGTCAACTACAAATACCACCCACTCTCTTACAACCTGCCTCTCTCTCCATCTCTCTCTTGTAGGGGCTGCACCACTGTTCACAACACAGCATTTTACACACTTACACACTTTAAAGAGACTAGAGCAAGGTTTATATATGAAACACATATATATATATATATATTTGTGTGGATGTATTTCTCAGGACTCTGTAGAATAAATTTACCTTTAATATTTTCGTAGATTTACCGTGATATGTATCAGAAAAAAGAATTTTTACCATATTTTCTCTTTGAAAATGCTTTCAAGTAATTCTGAAGATTTTGTACCTCTACTTAAGACATTGGTAAACAAGATGCAGTGATGGGTATACTACTTTCCTAAGAGTCTATGTCTTTTGTTAAAGAAACATACCCAGATGCTGTCCTCTTGACGATATTGCTTCCAGTTCCTGCCACTATCACTGAACATCAGGAGGTAGCTGGTCACCCAATTGGAGCTCCCATATCCCCCTTGGGTGGCCACAGCAGTGATCTCCATTCTCTCTCCAAGGTCAATCTGCAACCACTGGTATTTGTTCGACACAAGTGGAGACCAGCCACCAGCTCCTTTCATAAAAATAGAGACAGGAGAACATTGAGTCAGGAGAGTTAGTTAAAAATTATGTTAATGAAGTAGAAATGCCAGTAAAACTGTATTCCTCTATGAAACTTAAGTCAAATTTCCAAAATATGAAACTTCTCATAATTGTAAAAGAAATATAGAAAAGCAAGAATGTAGTGTAAATGGTGGTAGCCTAATTTCTAGGTTTCATGGCCTCCTGATACTGGGGAGAGCTACGGGTCCTGCTAAATGCTTGAGGTGCTTAATTTGACAGGTGAACATTCATGTCAGCACTTGGAACTAGCATGTTTAGTGCCCACATGCAATACTGGGTACCGGTTTGGCCCTTTATCCCTTTGCCCAGAGCTGGATGTAAGGGAATACTTTCACACTTTGGTTGAACCAGAAAACTACCTTTGATTATGTTTACACTTAGCAGAGGAAGTACATTGCTAAGCTTGAGAAAATGAAGATGATCAAAGAATAGTCCTGACCTCAAGGTGTTTACAGGCTCAAGGGAGGGACAGACATTGAAAAGCATGTTTGCAACACAACATTAACAGTGAGGCAGGTGCAGAGAACAATAACACAATAAAAGATGAAGAGTTGTATCCAGCGGTGGGTTGAAGGTGGCTTGCAGCAGTTTGTGAAAAATTATTTGGCAATGTATTTATTTTAAGTAATACTGACATTGCTTATTATTTAAGTAATATATAATCTTTGTAAAATTCATGAAATAAGGTTTTATACATTCTTGAATCCATATTTATCTGATATTCAATATTTATTAAAATGCAACATCTATTACATATCACCCCAAAGAAGAATATTAGCGCATTTTTTCCCTTGTTCTTTTGCCACCCACCTTGAGGCTCTGATAATAAGGTCTGAAATTCTAGATAAGGATTACCACTAATTTATATATAGTTTCTATTTAAGCACTATTCTTGACATCTGTGACCTATTTTATAAAACCTTGATTACAGGCCCTAGTTCAAAGAGATACCCAACAATGTTTGCTATTATGGTGGGACACATGCCACTGTGAGACCTGAATGGACACACCTGTGTTGACAATTGTTTTAGAAGATTTTAAGATTCTTTTGATGGTGGAACACAGCACAATGACACTCTGATAGATGAAAGGCAGAACTCATTATTATTTAATTCTCAAAGCAACCTATTTAGTAGATGAGTCAAATACAGAGAATTTGAGCACCTTGCCATTGTTCACGGGGCAGGCAAGAGACACAGTTCTCTTAACCAGGATACAGTAGTGCCCTTCACATTGTCATGATTCAGAACTAGGAATCAGTAGTTCCCAGTGGATGTAGAAAAGACCATGCTCATGGGGATGGGGAATCTCGGGATTTAGCTGCCACCCAAGAGGATCAACTTTCCTTGCTCTGTCTAACAATGGACCCTGTTTTTGAAATATAGGCACATGATGGGGGGGTGGTGAGTGGGGAGAAATTTTCCTCCATTGTCCTGTCTAATCTTAGCATTCCACCCCAGGGCCTACCAAAAGCTTGGAAGAAGAAAGTCTTCCAAGGTCTGATGCTAACTGAGCATCCCCGGTCCTCTTACTGCTGCAAGGACATATCTCTCTGTATTTTTTATCATTTTTTTAGAATGAAAAGTTAGGAAAAGTTAATGAAGTACCTCCAGCCAGCCACCATCTTACCCTGGAAAGTCTACCTTTGGAATTTTATCTAAATCAGCTTACACGTCTGCAAAAGTGCTGATTATTTCTCTGCTTGCTCTTTCTAGTTAATGTTAATGGTCTAAAGTCAAAAATGAGAATATGTTCTTTTAATCTAGAATTTCATAGAATTCCTCTGGCATTTTGACACACCTTTATAGACCAGTATTTAAAAAGCAAACACATAAGAGAAGCACAGCAAGGAAAAAAAGAGTCAGCATGATTCTAGTGAGTTAAAATTGGATCATCAATTCTCATCAGGAGGAAGCGGAACCCCTCCCTGACCACTCCCTTTTCCCAGCATCTCTCACAGTTACAACTGCACTAGCCGACTTGAAACAGTCACAGTTAATTGACCTTGAACATTTCAATTTCTTACCTGCAGTGAAAAGTTACTACTGGTATGCAAATTAAGCTATCTCATTAAGGAGGTACACTGATAAAGTAATGGAAATTCAGACGTTCCTGGGCTTTACCAAGTAATTTCAGCAGGATAAGTTGGCCACAGGGAATCCAAATATCCCTACTGGGTTTTAGGTTGTGTGGCTCTGCAGAAGCACATGGTCTAAGTGTGTGATGGAGTGTTAATGCTCATTCTAATTTTAAGACAAATGTTGAATAAGAATATGGAAAATATAAGATAGAGATAAATTGATTGATCTTGGCAGACTTTGGTGTGCCAGCCTCTGATGACAGGTAGGGAGAAAGATACAATAGTGGCATGAAATACAAATGCTTTATTTATTTATTTAATGGCAGAGTGGTATCCCACTGTGTCAGTATACCACTTTTTCTGTCATTTGCAGCAACATGGATGAACTTAGAGAAAATTATTTTAAATGAAATAAGCCAGGCATAGAAAGAGAAATACCACATTGGTTCACTCATAAGTGGAAGCTAAAAAATGAAGAAAGAAAAGAAAGAAAGACAAAACAATCATAATAATTCACTGAACTTTCAAAAGCATAGAACAGAACTGAGGTTACCAGAGGTGAAAAAGGGGAAGGGGGGTGGTGGTAAAGGGAGGAATTGGTAAAGGGCCATGAAAAATGATTACATTGTATAATGTTGAATATACAAATTATCCTAATTTGAGCATCACATATTGCTCACAGGTACTGATATTCAAATCTGTACCCCACAGGTATGTACAATCAACTACGTTAGAATAAAAATAAATAATTTTTTTTTTAAAAAAAGAAAGAAATACAAATGTAATTGCAGCTGAGGTTAGATTCCACCAGCTGCATGGCCACCAACAACCACCTCGCCTTCTGGAGACACATTATTGTCATATCTACTTTGTTAATGGAGAAAGTAATGGCTAACTCCAGCAAACTGTAAACTCTGAATCACTATAAAATAAAATACGATGAATTCTTTATTTTGTTTATTAACTAAACCTTTCAGCTGTTAGTCAAGTGTTATTGTCCTTAATGATGCTTTTACTATGCCAGGACAGTTTATTCAACATCATAGTAAACCAATACCTATGAAACTAAAGACCATCTTTTCCTAACCCACCCCCCATTCCATGGTTACTGATACTTCATCCATGAGACAAAAACAAAAGTCTTGCCCCACTAATTCACTTTCTTCTCCATATCTCGGTCTTCCTCCTACTTTACCATCCTCTCTCTCCTGCACTGGCCTTGTTACAAGACATGGCATAATAAAGTGTCATAAATCCATTCAAATGGAAGCATTTCTTAACTCTTCATATTACAGCTTGAAAACGCACATTTAAAAATAAAAATCCTTCACATTCATAAGACTCCTAAATGTTGTAGCATTGCTATGAGAATTAAATTTTAAAAGCATATTAAATTCCTAGTGATTTCTCCCACATTCAGCAAGCATGGGGATATACTTCAGTTCAGGTGTAACTTTCTGAATTGTAAAACAATGATTATTGCTATTGACTCCAAACAAAAAGTCATAATCACAGCAAAGCTGAGCTTTGAAAAAGTCAGTGACTGGCTGACCACAAAACACAGCATCTCTTTTATCTGTTGCCTACCACTTTGAAATGTCAGATTCATGAGAAACTTGCTTCTATAATATATGTTGCTATGAATTATAAGGAAAGAAAAGCAAACTAAAAATTATCCAGTGCCTATTATATGCTAAGCATTCCACCATAAATCATATGCACTGTATTAAACTTAATTATTAAAATTATCTAGTGAGATGAAAGATGCTTTTACACCTCTTCTTTTCAAACGAAACTGAAAGAATTTACAGTCACTAAGTAAATTTTCCCAATATTATGCAAATTATTTTAGCGTAGGTGAGAAATTACTTAATTTTAAAACTATTTTAATCTGTATGAGGATGTCACTTTACAAGTCACCCCCTTGGCGTAATTATAACTATCATTGGCTCACAGTAGCATATTTTATCCCAAGACTCTATTCAAATAATTTATTCAGTGTGATTTAATTATAAATAACTTGGCTGACTGAATTATGTTTAAAACTCATATATTCCAGCTATTAGATATCACCAGTATTTAGCACTGGTCAGGGAGGTACATCTTACAATTTCAGGCAAGTGAAAGGAAAAAATGGAGACAAAAATACTCTCGGTGGGAGCCTTAAAATAGACATAAGAATCACCTACATCCTCTAACAATATTAAAAATGGCTTGACTGCCATTCCTAGTGGTCATCAGTGCAGGTGCTATGTCAACTTTACATAGGTGAGAACTACACAGAAAAGGGGAGTCACAATCCTTTCTCAAGATTTTAAATAGTAGAGGGACACAGATGTTCAAGGACACAAAACGCTAATGAACATAGCTGCATGACGGCCCTAGCCACCATCAGGACATCTAAATTTCTAGAAAATAATTGCCTTAATTAAAATTATCATAGGAAAATTTCCCTCTAAGATAATTACATTTTTTTTCAAATGCCATGTCATCTAGATTTCCCCAGGAGTCTAAATTTGCCCAGATCATTTTGATCTTGACATTAAATTACATTAATGTAAGGAAACAGAAAGAACATGGTACCAATATTTGTTTGGCCCTCTTCAGTGGCACGCTGTGTCCATTTAGAGCCTTTTAACAGCTTTGTATTTCTACCAGTGTAGTTCTTTTTGCTGAAAGAAAGCACGACTCTATTGATGCTGTCCAAGTTGCTGCTGATCTTTTCTCATGCTTGCTCCTGAATCTCGGCATTGCCTGTCCTGGTCACAGCACTTGTTGCAGGGATGAACAAGTAACTTGAGCCAGGCCACTGAAGCAATTCCAGGATTTCGTTGGGGCTCTTGGAGAAGGGGATCTCTTTTCTGCTGTAAATGCAGAGAGGATGGGATATACGCATCAAGCTGCAAGAGCTATTGTGGAAAGCCCGCCTGAGTGAAGGCAGCATCGAGAGAAGCACAGTGGAGAGATGAAGCGAGACCGAGTTCTGAGAACACGGTCAGGACCCCTGATCCAGCTGTGCCTGCAGGCCACCACGGTGCTTTCCAGTTCCATGAGCCATCAGTTACCCCCTTCGACTTTTGCTGAACCCACTCATCGTCACTGCTTCAGCAATTCTCTCTCCTGCTTCATTATTTTTTTTCTTTTTCATGGATCACTCCCATCTGTGTACTGTTACATCAACATGCTGTTATTTTTTCCTATTTTAAAAGGGGGGAAAACCTTCTCCTGATCCACTCTTTTTTTTTTCTTCTCTTTGTATTAATACACTTCGAATAAGACATCCATACCACTCTTCCCAATTTTTCTTACCCCATTCTCTCTCAGGCCAACTCCAATCACACTTTTACTCCTTACTGCTCAACTGAAACTGCTCTTGCCAAAGTCACTGAAAAACTCCTTGTTGCTCCAATGCGCAGGTTTCATCTTCCTGTCACTTGATCTATCAGTGACATTTGACACTTCCAATCACTCTCTATGCCTTGATACACTTTGCTCACTTTTCTCCAACAGAAGCACATTCTCTTAACTTTCTTCTGAGCTCACTGATTGTTCTTTCTCAATTTCATTGCTAGTTGTCCCTTTTATCTCATATCACCTTTTAAAGTTGATAATCTCCAGGTCTCAGTCCTCTGCTCTGCTTCTTTTCTCTTTTCATTCACCCCTTGGTGTTCTTTGTTAGTCTAATAATTTAAAACATTACCCATTGCCCTGGATTGAATGTCCCCCCCAAACTCACTGAAGCTTAAATTGTGTGCCCCAAAGTTTCAGGTATCGGAAATATGGCCCCCACTGTGATAGCATTGAGAGGGTGGGAAATCCTGTTATGGTAATTAAAATGTGGGGCCTAGAAGAAGTGATTAGACTGTAGGACCACGCCATAGGGAATCGATTAATAATGGTGGTCAGGAACATGGTTCTGGGGGCTTTAAAGGAGAGCATGTGAGAGTCTCTCTCTCTCTCTCTACTCTGCCATTTTCTGCCATATGAGACCCCTGCAGTACTGTAAAGCCACCACCAAAGAAAACACTCACCAGATATGTTCCCTGGACATTGGACTTCCCAGACTCTGAACTGTAAGCAATAAATTTTGTTTTCTTTAAAAATCACCCAGTTTCAGGTATTTATGTTATAAGTAACAGAAAAGGACTTAGACACCTATATGTTATAAATTTCCCAATATATATATACGTGCCCACACCCCTTTCCTGAACTCTAGACCTTGTATATTCAACTCTCTGCTTGATATCTCTAACATTTCCAAAACTGAACTTCTATTCTTCCCCCAAATCCTGCTCTATTCACACCCTTTCTGAAAGGAGTCACACTTGACTCCTTTGTCCACACCACACTACCAAATCACTAGAAGATGTCCTGATGCTACTCTGTTCTCAAGAATCCTGCTACTTCTCCATCTTCATGAATACTCTTTTGGTTCAAGCCACATTATTTGTGCCTGAATTCTTGCAATAGCCACCTAATAAGTCCCCCTGCTTCTTCCTTTGCTCGCTGATACTGTTTTCTACACAACATGTGTAAGCTATCATGCCTGTGCTCAAAAGTCTGCAATAACTCTCTCTTTCACAGGGTGAAAGACAAAGTCCTTGTTACGTGGCCTGAAAGGTCCCAAGTGATCTGCCCCCTTAGGATACTTCCATCTCATCTCTGCCTTCTCTCCTTTCCTTCATCCCATGTCACTCCCCTCCATTAACAATGGCCTCCTTGCTGGTCTTCGAATGAACTGCACATCAGTCATTTTCCCATTTCAAGGGTTTTGTTAATCTATCTGTCCTGCCTGTAATGCTCTTCTCTAAGACACCCTAGGCTAAACTCTTTGCTGCCTTTAAGTCTTTGCTCTTTGCTCAAATCCTACCCTCTCATAGAGGTTTGTGTCTCCTGACCTCCCTATTTAAAGTTCCTTCAACCCAGAAACCTGCTCCAATTTGTCTTACCCTGAACCATTTTTTCATTTTTTTTTTAAATTTTTATTTTTTAATTTTTTCCTTTTTCTGACCAGTAACGGGATCGCAATCCATGGCACGGTGTTGTCCACACCACGCTCAGCCAGAGAGTGCACCGGCCATCCCTATATAGGATCCGAACCCGCAGCCTCGGCGCTACCAGCACCACACTCTCCCAAGTGAGCCACGGGGCCGGCCCCATTTTTTCATTTTTTGACAGAAATTGCCATCTTTTAACATAGCATATCGTTTTATTATTTATTGTATTTATTGTTTATTCTCTGTCTTGCCCCATTAGAATATAAGCTCCTTGAGGACCAGGGGTCTTCACCTGTTTTGTCCTCTGACAGATGCCAAGCGTCTAGCACACTACCAGACACACACTAGGTACTAAATAACTATTTACTGCATAAAGGATTAAAATAAATTTGCAGCCATATGGGTATAATAAGACTGTGTAAATTTATACAAACTAGTGGCGAAGCTGGAACTGGAGCAAAGCTAAACAAAAGCACAAGGACGTTTTTCTTTGCAGCACAGTATTTTCAATGGAGTTCTAAAACAGAAGTCTAGGCACTAGCTGAAACACACACAAGCACAGACTGCTGATTGCCTCACAGTTACACACTTTAATCACTTGTAAACTACACTTCCTAGATGTATTTATTACTTTGTTTTTGGAATTTTTGATACAATGAAAAAGAGATGCTTCTTCACTTCATCTCTCCAGCAAGTTTCTAAATTAATTATACCTTCCTAAATTCTCTTATGCTTTAGTTCTTTGCTGTCAATCAGTTTTCCCTCACGGCAAACTGGCAAACTGACTTTCAGTCCTACTTCTTGTATTGCCAGATTAAACATTTCTAAAATCTTTAATAATTCAGTGGTTTGAAAAGTAAATATTTACATCGTTTCTCTGCTCAGACATTTTGATTTGTATATTTGATTTGCAAATTTTATGACAGCCAAATTTCTTCTGGAAGGCCAGAATAAAGTTACCAAAACACCAAGTTCTCTGCCTTAATTTTTTTCCACCACAGCAAGTTTTATTTCATTCAAATGAATAGTTTTGGAAAAAATTATTTTTAGCACATGATGTCTAGAAAGCCAGATGGTAATCAGGAACTGCCCACGTTTTGCTTTCTAAACCCATTATAATATTTCTCTAAAAGTTTCAATTACATCTACTACAGTGAGGCAGGTCATTTTAGTAAATGAGAGCATGCTGGTAATATCCCAAAAGTTTAAAAACCATTCTTTGCTTCTCTACCTTCTTTTTTTTTCTTTTCTTTTTTTTTTTTTTTATCTTCCCCAGCCAGACTGAGATGATAAGGTGTCATGAGCCAAATATCCTCATATCACTCCTACTGGGTCAAGAAACTGAAGTCATTCTCCTGTATCCAACAGACATCATTCCCACTAATGGTTGAAAAAGCCAGCATTCCTAGGGCATGGTATATCAAAAAGGTAGACAGTACAAAACCAATCTGAGGCATTTGATTGATTAAGTCACTTAACATTTTCCCAATTGGTAATAATGCTAAAACATATTAATACTATAGCATCATGTTCCCAATTAATGAGATATGTTTATCTCTGGGCTTAGGTATTGTTGAATTCAGTCTTAGATACACACACCTTATTTAACTGCATAATTTATTCCTTCTTTTTAAACAACACACATTTATTTTTCACAGTTCTGGAGACTGAAAAGTACACAAGGTATCAAGGTACCAGCCAATTCGGTTCCCAGTGAGAGCTTGCTTGCTGGCTTGTAGACAATTGTAGTAATTTTTATTTCACATGCAAGAAGAAAAATTATCAGTGATGCATGTGACCAAGACAGCCTTAATGTTGCCCTCAGTGTGACTAAATTTTAAATAGGTTTCTTCCTCCTATAGAGTCCTGACTTCCCTCCTGTTAAAGCATTTACATTATAAAACTTGCAATTGTAAATTCTTTCTCTGCCCCTTAAGGTGTAAATATTCATCCAGCCTCTTGCCAGTTTTACAATTCAGGAACATCTTTCTCATTCATTCCTGGAATGTCAAGGACCTGGGAGACACCATTTTGAAATGTAACCATCAAGAAAGACAGGGCCCCGATCTTCCAGTCTTTGTGGGAGGGTAGGACCCTAACTTCCATAAGCTCCAATTAGCAAACACAGATGGCCTAATCACATTGGCCAATTTCCCCCCATGTCCTCCAGTACCTTTCCACTAATACAGCCAAGTGCTTCCATGGAATTATTTCAATGGAATTGAGTTCAGTCTCTCTCCCCTATTGCAGTAGTCTTGACCCTTATTGTAACAGTCTGTAATAGTCTTGAGTAAAGACTATTTGCCTGTTTAACTCAATCCGGTGCAATTTTTTTTTACAGGAGGTTATTGTTTGGGTTGTTTTTTATTTTTCTATTTAATGAATTATATTTCCCAGCAACCTAACCATTCTACAACCAGAGTCTAAGAGAAGATGCTTAAAAGCAATGCCTAGAAGTGAATGAGAGTCTGGCTGGGAGCTAGCCACTTTTTTTTCATTGCCACTTCTATGAAAGATTCTTAGAAGTGGCAATATCCAAAGGCTACTGCTCATCTGCTCCATTCATTAGCCAACAGCCAGTTTCAGGGAATCTGAATAGCAACAAGAAGTGTCATGGAGCCCAACCAGCAAAAGGTGATGGCCTTTGACAAGATGTCAGTCAGTGGGATCAATGGGCCACTGAATTTGGCAGTGCATGTCAACAGACATCCAGTGTCAGAATCAACCCAACTACGCTGACAGATATCACTGACCTGGGGCATAAGTATCCAACCAACAATCTTGTGGTCACTAACACAATGACCAACATACGCTGGGGGAGCCTGCACCTAGTCATGCCATGGCATCATCTGCGTCCCTCATATACCAACCACCATCTTGGAAAAGAGTAGAAGAAAACTTAGGGAATCAGAAAATCTGAACATTTACCTGGAAAAAACTAATACAACGAAAAGAGGTGACTGTAGCCAACAGAGGCTAGGGGTTTTGAGCTGATCTGACTTGTGGTCATATATGGGAAGCAGTCTCTGGATTGAATAGCAAATAGAATTTCTCCTGCCTTAACAATAATCACAGATGCTGAAGTTTTGACAATACTGAAAAAAATGTGTTGTTAACATGTTATACCTCAACTACTAACATAACCTTTAGCCTCTGGGTTTTGAAACCGGCCTGATAAAAAAATCATGTCAACCAATATTTCCTATCTGGATGATTAATGTACTGCAGCAGTACTATGAGATACTCATAGTATTCATATGTGTATTTTGTTTTTTGTGCCTAACACCCTAAATGCTGTCAATTATGCATTTCAAAATTATGATTTTATAAAACTATGTGTGGATGTCAAGAATAATGCTATTTGCATGTGTATACAGGAAGTCAACCAGAATCAGTGCCCCTATTTGCTTCAAAAGACATTTTGCCATATGTGTAACACTGATACAGTCACATTCACACTCTATAGCAGACTCACTCAGCCTTCATTGGGCGTCACAGTGATTTTTGGTGCAAATTAAATAGAGATAAGCATAAATATATATATTATATACTAACTTTAATAGATATGTTCTGTAAAGCATAATGGAGTAGTATGCAAATAGAATTTAGAGTTTGAAGTCATCAGGTACAATATTCCCCTGTGCACATGTTCAATTCTAGAAATGCTTTCAACTGCAGACCCTTTTGCTACACAATGAATTGCTTCCTCTAACATCCTTGCACCTCAGCCAGCTCCATCTGGCTCCTGGCCTATGCACAAATGAGAGGAACACACAAGGGTTATGAATTTATGAAAAATATGGAGAAAAAATGTGTTATGATGAGGTTTATGTCAAAATCATGATACATTATTATGAATTTTGCCAGGGCTTGACACACATTCAGATTTTTTTAAATTATCCTTGATCATCACATGTGTTATAAACAATTTTCTTGCCTCATTAGATAAAATAAACCAAGTTTCAACATATTTGATTTTTTTGACCTTACACTGTGCCAAAATAGTGAAGAGTACAAATAAAGACAAATGTAACAAACTACTGGGGAGTGATTTTTCCAATCTAGGAACCTTTCCTTTATTTCTTAATCTGATTTTAACCTGTGGCTATA
This sequence comes from Galeopterus variegatus, assembly GCF_000696425.1. Lineage (NCBI taxonomy): Eukaryota > Metazoa > Chordata > Mammalia > Dermoptera > Cynocephalidae > Galeopterus > Galeopterus variegatus. Next base: position 262,338 of record NW_007727359.1, read on the forward strand.
AACTTGTAATTGTACCTGTCATTGTGTCTCCTAAACTGAGAAATAAAACCCTTCTCAAATTATATGCCACTAATTATTCTGTATGAGAAAGAGTAGGCACATTTTTCCCAAGTTTTGTCAAGATCAAGCTCAGCCAGTGTTTTGAGCATGATCAAGTCCATCGGGACAAGAAAGGTGAGGAAGTGCAAGCAGAAGAGGAAAAAACACATTATTTTGCTCTGTTTAACTCCACCTTATTTCTATTTGTTAGGAATAATGGAAAGTTCTAAATTGTCCTTTCTGATAAAAAGAAAGTCTCACAAAGCAACCTCATGTCCACTCAAGCCAATGAGGCCTTTCATATGATTGTCAGGCTACCTGTCATAGTTCACACTTCCCGGTGTATATTGATCCACTGAGTCATAAGAAAGTAGTGCTTCCAGCTGGGGATGAGAGTTAATGCAAACACTTTCTGGATCAGAAAAGAAGGACCAAAAAAAAAAAAAAGGTTGTGCTTCTGCCCAGCCAATTTCAAATTGCTTCTGGCAATCCTATGAATCTCATCCACACCCCTGCGTTTTCCTGCAAACTCTGTTACCACAGAGGAGAATGTGACAACTGAAAAACAGCATCCTAGCAGAAGCAGCTCAATGCATGCTCATGATGAGAGCTAACTAATTGTAAAAAACAAATACTTATGATAAGCAAAATGGAGACTCAATTACCAACATGGATCATCACACTGCAGTTGTTATTGCTTTTATTATATCTGTTTTCTGAACAGATAATCCACAGTTACTTATGAATTTTTTTAAAAGGTCAGTTTGCTATATTTCAGAATGTACCTTTAGAGTTCAGAATTTTGCTGGGAAATATCAATGTATTATTTCCAGAGTCAGACAAGCTCAACAGTCAACCATAAATGTCAAGCTTTTAATGTAAGAAATCAGCAATTTGTAATTCTAGGAAATATCAATGTATTATTTCCAGAGTCAGACAAGCTCAACAGTCAACCATAAATGTCAAGAACTTTATATTTTCATTTAATGACACCAATTTTTCCTTCAACAGATGCATAACTGAGTAGTAGAATACTGTGTTGTATAAATGCCCTTTCTGAAATTTTTAAATCTATTATTTTTGCAAAATTACATGCAAGTAAGCCTGGATGCAATCTTTCTAGCATTTTCTGCTCCTTTATAGAAATACTGGAAGGTCAACATGACAGTAAGGGAATTCTATTTAAGGGGAACTCCCAGGCAATCTAAGAGTACAAGTAGAATTTCAATAATGAATTCATGATTTACATGATTCTTGAAGGGCAATCCTTTCAAAACAAAACAAAACAAAAAACAGGTTTTTGCTTTTTCTATGCTGATATTCTATATCTTTAGAATATCCACCCAGGTCAATAATGACCCGAGAGTAATTCTGCCACTTACAGCAAGTCCCTCCTTCTTTGGCTTCACGTGACGCTGCAATTTCTAGGGTTTTTTTCAGCTTTTCTGATCAGTCTTTTTTAGCATCCTTCACAGAGCTCCTTTTCTTTACTTTTGTTAAAAATCTAACACAAATTCTCCTCTACATTCTCAGTGAACTACATTTCTCATACCTGTGGCTATAATGATGTTTTTGGGATTATGAAACCTAAATCTTTTTTTTTTCCATCTCTGATTTTTCTTTGAAATTTATATTCCACATTCTGAACGTTTCCTATGTATCTATTTCCAGATGCCTTATTGATATCTCAAACCCAACATTTCAGCAATGAATGTCTTACCTCCTGTTAAAATCAGATGGCCACGTAATTCCAACCTTCCATTCATTAGGGCAAACAAAAAAATCTTAAAATCATTTCTAATTATTTCTTTTCAATAATACTGTGTAGAATACTGTGCCAAATACAGTCAATGTCACCTCCAAAATGATTTTCTTTTTTTTTTTTTCCTTTTTGTCTTTTTTCGTGACCGGCAACGGATCTCAACCCTCAGTGTCGCGCCCGTACCGGACCGGGACCAGCAACGGGATCGCAACCCTCGGTGTTGCACCCGCTCCTTGCTCAGCCAGTGAGCGGCCGGCCTGTGCGTGGGATCCAAACCCTCGGCGGGAGCGCCGCCGCGCTCCCAAGCAGTGCACTGTAGCAGTGCGCCACCGGGCCGGCCCCCAAAATGATTTTCATTGTAGCTCTTTCCTTTTCTTTATCCCTACCTTAGTTTTAGCCCTTATTATTTCAACCACCCAATTTAAAAAAAAATTTTCTCTATTTATTGGCTTGTCCCTGGGTATAATATTCAACAGGACACCATCTCGAAATAAAATATATTGTATTCCCCTGAGAAAAATGGATTCATGATAAGTAAAATGACGGGAATAAGACTATAAGTTAGCACAGAGAAGAGGCACCATGGCCCATACCAAAAAAGTCAGGGAAGACTTCCCGGGAGAGCTGGCATCTACAGTGAGTTCTGAAGGAGTAACAGGAATTACCTAAGAGGAGAGGAAGATTCGAATAATGGCTTTCCTAAAAAAGAGCAGAGGAAAACTTCGGAAATGAGAAAGATGGTAGCATGCTCAGGGACTTCAAATTGTCCAAAACAGTGGAAGCATACAATATCAAGTGGTAGGAATTGGCCTGAATGGTGAGAAATGGGACTGGAATGGCGAACAGGAGTGATCTTAAGGGCCATAAAGGATATGCCAAACACTGGAGGAAGGAAAATTAGGACCAGTGGAGGATTCTAAGAAGTGAGTGAACTGCCAATTGGCAGTGCAGAAAAATCCCCTTGGTCAAATTACAGCAAAAAGAAAGAGTGATTTGGACTTGTATTAATAGGGTCAGAAATTCTGAGGCTTGAATAAGAATAATATCTTACTAGCATGCAAACACCACAAAAATGAACAAATTAGAGGAATTCTCTGTGTTCGTGCATGCTAGAATTGGTCTTTGCACACAGAAAAGTCCCAATAAATAAGTATTGAGTGAATAAAAGAACAAAAAGACATGAAAGCATTTGAGAAAGCTTAGAGAGGTAGAATTGGCAGGACTTGGTCATCTTTGGACAACCCATAGATATACAGCTGGAAGTGCTATTGGATGTTGGGAAGGGAAAGGGAAAAGTCAAGGATGATGGTTTGGAGGACTTTCTGGATGGTGGTGCTAAGAGTAAAGAGTCATTAGTAGAAGGGAAATTGAAGAACGTAAAATAGAAGCAACGGGAAACCTGAGGAAGTACAAGAGTTAGGATACTGGGTAGTGATTCACTTTAGAACAGAAGGGCAGCTCTTCCTGGGTGATGAGAATGGAGGAAGAAAGGCCTGCAGGACTCAGGTAAGTTTCTAGGCTTTGGAGAGGAAGACAGGAAATTGTATTCCTGCTTGATGGATGACCCAATCTACTCTTGCCACGGTTCCCAGAGCTGTTTTGGTAAAAGCAGGTGAGGCAATCTTTCTCCTGGTAACAAAAGGGCATCCTTTTGGCACAGCATTTAAGCAACACTAATCTGATGTTGTAGACTCAGAAAACAGTGCATTTTTCTATGAAACCTGTTCTCATTTTCCACAATTTCATTTGAATGATACGTGCTCCTATGACTACTCACCCAGGATTTTCTTTTCTCCACTGCAATTTAAATACCATCCCTCCCACAATCTAGCTTACTATATATAAGACCTTTGTCATAAGAAAGAATAGAGTTTATTGATGCTTGTTAGATCAATGACTAAGAATCAGATCTCATATCTGAATCCAACTTTATTAAAACTTTTGTGAACTAATCAGACATAAATGTGAGGCTTCTCATTAGTTAAACTGTCATTGTTCTAATATGGCTAAACTCAGAGCAATTGAAATAAATTAGATAGATTCTGAGATGACTACAGAAGGTCAAAGGGCTATAAGAGCTATGCCTTTCTCATAACAGAGTAAAATAACAGGACTTCAAAATGAGCAAACTCAACATTTCAAAGGTATTAAACCCTCTTTTGTCATTTCTTCTCTAAGAAACATTTTTTGATTAATTCCCATCAATCTTTTTAGGAGTGCCTGAAATGAATTCCAACAAATAAATGAATATTTGCTGAATATTGATGTGATGAAGTGTCTTGACATAGTTAAATATCTTAAAATTCAAATTCTAATTTAACCAAAGTGGTTAAAGTTTATATTTTTGAGCAACCTAAGCACCATTTACAAACTATCTTTATACCTTTTTTAAATAGGAAGGAGGCAGAAGTGACATGTTATATATTAAATGGGGGTGGCTATGATATTTAAGACATTTCTAATTCTTAATAAAAATTGTGAAAGCTCAGTGACCTCTGGGCCACACAAGATGCTAGAAAGTTACAATAGACCATCTTTTTCAAAATCCCTAAATGCCACCCTTCATAGGAAATGGTATGGAATTTATCTCCCTAATCACATAGACTTATTACAGTTTTCAGGACTAGATCACACACAAATATTTCAAACAAAGAAAACTACTGTATCTAAGGAATTATTGATATCATTCTAATCACTATCACTACCACCCACAGTTTATAACCTAAATACCTGAACCAAAATGTGATCAACATATCCATCAGCAAATATGTAATCAAAGTAAATGCTGGAAATGACTCTGGATCTGCTAGCCATAAATAGAAATCACCTATGTATTCTACAATGTACTAAGTGCTTCCCTGTCCTAACTCATTTGATTCTCATAATAGGCCTAAGCAATGGAAACTTATTTTTTTTCCATTTTAGACATGAAGAGACTGAGGCCAAGAGATGTAAAGTCACTTGTGAAAGGTTACAGAGCTCTGGTAAAATCAGGCAAACTCTGAACACAGCCTGACTCCAGGGCCTGTTCTTCACCATATGTGATATGGCTTTCACCTGCAGGGAGTTCATCTTTGATGAAGGAATAAAATGGCCCATCAGTGGGCGATACGTGTTACATGAGAGCCTGACACAGAACAAGCACTTAAGAGGTTTAGGATATGGACAGCACTGCTGGCTGAGTGATTAGGGAAGCAGAAACATTTCATTTAGGTTCTAGGGTGAGATTTTCAAAGCCCAAATGAAGGGTTGGAGCCTTCCAAGCAGAGAAATGACATGCGGGCAAACGAGTGCAAGGCACATTTTTCAGAATGGCAGTAATTGAACTAAAGGGAGTAAAAGGGGCACAGAAAGGGCAGTGGTCATTACGGCAAGAAAGGAAGTGGAGCCAGATTGTAGACAATCTTTCAATCAAAGCTAAAGAAACCTAACACGCAAACTTTTAGCATCTAAGGTCCACTTAGCATGTGTTTGGCACACATGCCCATCACCAATTTTAGATGCATTAATAAAAAAGAGAAACCATTACAATTTTAAATGTATAGACTAAGCAGTATCTTAAGATCACTAGTAATATTCATTATTATTTCCTACTGTTTTACTAGAAGATAGTATTTGCAATCTTTCACCAAGCTATACCCTGTGTGATGGTGGATAGTTTGATCTGTATGGGCAGCTTCAGAGCAAGTTGGTTTAACTTATCATTCTTGATATTTATTAAATAAAAAAATCTTAATTTATATTTATAGGGTACTGAGAAAAAAGAAGATTCTGTGGCTTCATCAGAGATTTCTGGATATTTTAATCAAAAATAGACATTGAATGGAGAAATGTCCTTCTTTAAGTATAAAATCAAATATTAAATCAACCAGCATGTCAACTCATAGCTGGAGGTTTGAATGCTTTAACTTGAAATATATATTCTTACTACATCTACCTGCTGTGTGTGTTCTGGAAACAAGTTATTTCAGCTATGCTAAAGAACGTACATGCATATCGTAAATATACACAATAACATATTTATAGGGTTTTTTTAAGCAACAAATAATCGAGGGCTGGAAACACATCAAATCTGTTGGTTCAGATCTTTTACATTACAGTCCTATTTTTAAAAGCAATCCTAATATCTTTCTCCCAACATCACTATATTTTGGCTCCTGAGTGATAATCTCAGGTCAGTGGTATGCTGGTAAGTGTTTAATAACTTGTTCTCTGGGGGGAGAAAGTCCTGCTTTACAGCATTTGTCAATTCCTGTGGTGTAAATGCTCCTCCCTGGCAGATTTTAAGCTACCAAACTTGATCATGCTGAAATGGAAAGAGAAGCTCACAGTTGGCTCTCACAAGACAGCGGGTTATTGACCATATCTCTGAGATAAGCTACTTAAGCAAAGCAGTTAGAATCATATTGCAGTTATGAATTTCTCAGTTACAGCCTCAAGTGTGAAAAATGCATTTTTTTTCTAAGTCTAATTTTCTATTTTGAGCTCCAATTCTGTCTCATGGAGAAAATCAATCTAATCACTTCAGAGGAACTCAGTCCAGTTCGTGGATTACTCAGTCAATTCAGGATTATATATCTGTCACCTTCAGCTTCAAAATGCCCACAGGGATTTGTTTCCCTTCTCATCAACCCTGGAGTTAGTCCTGGGGGCAGTGGAGATGGGCCCACTTCCTGGTGTTCTATTGGTCAAGCAGCTTCTACTCTGCTCCGTGTTGATTTGTTGCAGGTTAGTGAGGATGGACCTGATCACAACACTCCAATGTCTCACGCCCGTCCCAGGTGGGAGACCTTGCCCACAACCTCTGCCTCCCGCCTAACTTCTGCATGCATTCTTGGTGCTCACAGTAGCTCCTGGTTTTCCTCACATGCAAGCTGGGACTGCTGTGGAGTCTTTGCCACATGACAGTCTCTACACTGCAGCAGCAGGATAATATAGTGACTTCTCTGAGGACTGGCAGTCCTTCTCCAAGCACTCACTGTAAGCACATCTTTCACATTCAGATATTTAAATGTGAAGGAAGGGTTCCACGGGACCCCCTACTATAGACTTAGTTTGAGGACAGGACTTTAGGGCAAATGATTCTGCACGCTAGCTTGCTCATGTCTTACCCTCTTCCTTCCTTTCCAAATGCTCCTTCTCTCTTCTTCTCAGTAAGAGAAGCATAAAAAGGATTCCTTCATCCTGCTCATTCTTCTTTTCATATCATTTATATTTTAGACCTTAGGGGTAGCCACTGAACTTTGTTCCCAAGCTGTACAGTGATCTGCTTTCCCTTAAGCATTGAGTGATTCATGCCTATCTGAGCGAGGAAGGAGATAAAGGGCAAGCAGGGAGATCATGTTCATTTCTACTTCCCGCATCAGCCCACACATACGAATAGCTTCTGAGGGGATTGATATTGACATCGAAAATGCTTTTATCTCATCCTCATTACAGGAATTTATGTGCTCACCTTTCCCAACATCAGCCAGCATACTGCCATGCAGAAAAGCAGGATCTACTGACCACTTTTCACAATGCAATGAAGAGAACACACCCCACCCCAGCCCACCCCATGCCCTACAATGGCCTCCGTGTGATAAGACTGTAACATAGAGACGTGTTATGACTGTAACATGTGCAACTCTCTTCTGTGAATGAAACTTCTGGTGTCTATTGAGTGCTGCCTCACTATGGGTCCACAGCATTTTCCAATCTACAATGTGCCGTACCAAATGATCCAAAACACAAGGAAAAGTGTTTTCCCTTATGGTATGGTTCATCAAGCCTAACCAGACTGATCTGATTTGGCAGGAGCAGGATTAAAAAATGAGGATTAGAAAATAAGGTAGTTATTACACTGAATAAAGCAGGCTATAACATTCACTCATAATATTTACTCCTCCACATCCAGAACCACTAAAATTTATGGGTTTTGGCAGTGTCTTTGATAGATGAATTTTGAAAACAGCTTATTCTACTTTCTTCTACAAGCACAACATTAACAATGAGATACATTTTTGCTCTTAGGAGTGCAACTTTGCTGCATATATAGTTCTTTTCTTTTCCACTATAAACAAAATTCAAAACATTCACATTAGAAAACATTATTTTGTAGGCTGGCCCCGTGGCTCACTTGGGAGAGTGTGGCGCCAGTAGCACCGAGGCTGCAGGTTCGGATCCTATATAGGGATGGCCGGTTCCCTCACTGACTGAGTGTGGTGTGGACCATACTGTGTCAAGGGTTGCAGTCCCCTTATCGGTCAAAAAAAAAAAAAAAAGAAAGAAAAGAAAACACTATTTTGTGCTTTATCCAGAAAAATCCCATTGTATCATCAGAGTTTTGTCTGAAAATAATCAAAAGCCTTGGCAGATTCATTCTAACTCTTTCATAAGAGACATAATTTGGAGGATTAAGAACTAATATAATTTGGAGGATTATGTCTGTGAGCAGCAAGTAAAAGATAAAGGCAAAGTGTTATGTGGCCTGGTTAAGGAGTGTCCCAGCACAGAGCCAATCTGCAAAGGCTGTGAGACATTTTTGTTTTGCTTCATCTTGTTTTTTTCCCCAAGTATTTCAGGAGATCTCTATCAAAACACTACCTGGTTACAAGCCAAAAGAATATTGACCTCAGAGACTACACATGACAAAGAATAGTCTTTTAAAAAGCAGTAGAAGAGTCACTCAAAAAATAAAAAAAAGAAACTACAACCCACACAAGCAAAAAAAAAATATCCCTTTGTAGGGGAAGGGATATTCTGGTTTCTAGAGGTACCACATTATATTATTCAAAATTTCCAGTTTTCAACAAGAAAAAATATATACAATGCATATAAAGAAACAAGAAATTATAGCCCATTCACAGTAGAAATTAATAGAAACTGCCCCTGAGGAAGCAAGTACATTGGACTTACTAGACAAGGACTGTAAAACAACTCTTTTAAATATGCTCAAAGAGCTAAAGGAAACCATGAACAAAGAGCTAAAAAATATAGAATGACATGTCAACAAATAGAGACTATCAGTAAAGAGATATAAATTATGAAAAGGAACTAAGTGGACATTTTGGAGCTGCAAAAGTACAACTGAAATACAAGAGGTCTTCAACAAGTTCATGAAAAAATACATATTATAAAAAAACTACACATGCATTTTAAAATATTTTTTGTACCAAAATAAACTCATACTAACTTGTTATAACATACCTAAACAAGATTTAGTTTGAAACTCTAAGAAGAGTAAGACATCAGTTTAAAAAGAGCCCCTTGGACCAGCCCCATGGCTCAGTCGGGAGAGTGCAGCACTGGTAGTGCCGAGGCCGCCGGTTCAGATCCTATATAGGGATGGCCAGTGTGCTCACTGGTTGAGCGTGGTGCGGACGACACTGAGCTAAGGGTTGCAATCCCCTTACCAGTCAAAAAAAAAAAAAAGAGCCCCTTATCAGATCAACATGAATTCTACTGAAATTTAAGCAAGAACAAACACCAAATTCATGATGAAGCTTGGGTGGAAGAATGGTGAAACCACTGATACTTTTTAAAAAGTTTATGGGGAAAGTGTCCCCAAAAAACAGCAGTTCATAAATGGATAAGTCACCTTAAGAAGGGAAAAGATGATATTGAACCATGATATTGAACCAACAGACCATTCACATCAGTTTGTGAAGAAAAATAAATCTTACTCATGCCCTAATAGAAGAGCACTGACAATTAACAGCAGAAACGACAGCCAACAGTGTAGACATCTCAATTGGTTCATCTTACACAATTTTGACTAAAAAATTGTAGTTGAGCAAACTTTCTGCTTGATGGGTGCCAAAACTGTTGTGCTCAGATCAGCTGCAGACAAGAGCAGAGCTTCCAATGGAAATGTTAAATACGTGAGACCAAGATCCTGAAACATTTCTTTGAAGAATTACAGCAGGAGATGAAACATGGCTCACCCAGTACAACCCTGCAGTCAAAGCACAATCAAAGCCATAGCCACCAAGAGGTGGAAGTGGTCCGGTCAAAGAAAAAGTGGACTGGTCAAGAGCAAAGGTCACAGAAACAGTTTTTTGGGATGCTCAAAGCATTTTGCTTGTTGGCTTTCTGGAGAGCCAAAGAATGATAACATATGCTTATTAGGAGAGTGTTTTGAGAAAGTTAGCCAACGATTTAGCAGAAAAACACCCAGGAAAGCTTTACCAGAGAATCTTCCCTCACCACGACAATGCTCTTTCTCACTTCTCTCATCAAACAAGGGCAATTTTGTAAGAGTTTCCATGGGAAATCATTAGGCATCCACCTCATAGTCCTGATTTGGCTTCTGACTTCTTTTTGTTTCCTAATCTTAAAAAATATATATTTAAAGGGCTTATTTTTCTCCAGTTAATAATGTACAAAATACTGCATTGACATGGTTAAATTCTCAGGACCCTCAGTTTTTTAGGGATGAACTAAATGGTTGGTATCATTGCTTACAAAAGTGTCTTGAGTTTGATGGAGCTTACGTTAAGAAATAAAGTTTTGGGTTTTTCTTATCTTTCAACTTCACTTTTTCACAGCTTTTTGAAGTCCCCTCATAAATTCACCAGAGGATATCAAAAGCAGATTTGAGCACAGAGAAGAAAGAATCAATGAACGTGAAGACAAGGTGATTGAAATGATCGATTCTGAGGAACAGAAAGTGTAGGATACTATAAGAGACACGTCACGGCTATAAGATGACTAATAGCCATAAGGCCCACGGAAACATCTCTCAGGGCTAACACTATGTGTCACTTAGCCGTATGACAAAACTGGCCTAGGGATTTACAACACTGGCCCAAGGATTTCCAGGAGACAAGACCACCTCAGCACAGATGCAATGCTTATAAACTTTAAAAACAAAGCTTATTTTTACAAAATGTAACACCTGGTAACTGACTTAAACTGAATACAGGTATAAGAAAGGGGGGAAAAATCCCTCAGACTCTGAGAATGGTCTCCAGACAAAGACCCACCTAGATAGTTAGTCATCTGACCTCCTGACTGTGTCTGTCCCATGGTACTGGCCTGTTCCCCCTTTCTGTCTCTAAGAGTGCTGCCTGAATAAATTGCTGGAACATAAGACGGTTTCTAAGACACACCGTTGACATGAATCGAACCAAAGGGGAAAAGACACCCGTGGGGAAGCTTGTTAACTAGGACCACCCAAGAGCCTCAAACATGACACAAAGAAAAAAAGTGAAAAAAATGAACAGGATCGAAGAGACCTGTGAGATACCATCAAGTATGTCAATGTCTGTATGATGTGAACCTCAGAAAGACAGGAGAGGAAAAAGAACAGAAAGAATATTTAAAGAGATTATGGCCAAAAGCTTCTCAAATTTGATAAAAGACATGAATTAACACATTCAAGAACCTCAACAAACACCAAACAGGATAAACTCAAAGAGTCTCAAACAGACACATTACCATCAAGCTGTCAAAAGCCAAGGACAAAAAAAATCTAAAAAGCACCAAGAAAGCAGACTTGTCACATGCAAGGAAGCCTCAATAACATTAACAGCCAATTTCTCAGCATAAATTATGGTGGCCAAAAGGCAGTGAATGATATGTTTAAAGTACTGAAAGAAAAAAGAACTGTCTCCCAAGAATTCTATATTTGATGAAACTATCCTTTTAGGATTAAGGAGAAATTGTGACATTCCATATAAACCAAGTTTAGTTTGCATCTAGCAAACCTGCCCAACAAGAAATGCTCAAAGGAGTCCTTCAGGTGGAAAGAAAAGGGCACTAGACAGTAACACAAAAACACAAAAAGAAATAAAGAGCTCTGGTAATGCAACTACATAGATAAACACAAAAGAGAGTATTATTTTATTTTGGGCTTGTTACTACTCTTTTTTTCCTACAAGTATCTGATTTAAAAGACAAATGCATAAAACAATAATTATAAATGTACGTTTGGGCACACAATGTGTAAAGGTACAGTTTGTGAAAACCACGCATAAAAGAGAGACAAAGCTGCACAGGAGCAAAGTTTTTTGCATACCATGGAACTAAGGGATATTAATTCAAAATAGAACTATTATAATGATAAGTTCCAAGAGATTAGTTGTGATTCCCAGAATAACCACTAGAAAATAAACTTCTAAAAAATTACACAGAAAAAATAAATGAGAATGGAAACAAAGTGGCAGACAACAAAAAATCAATTTAAACTATTTTAAACATATTTTAGAACCTGCTAAATGTAGTGGTTGTGCATTATGAATATACTAAATGCCACTGAATTGTACAGTTTACAATGGTTAATTTTATGTTATGTGAATTTCACCTCAATTTAAAAAAATTTAAGAGTGAATCAATTACTTTCTAATAATGTCCAATTTTTACAGATCCACCCAGCAATTTTCTTATTTAGATGATTGTACAAAATTATCACGTTAAAATACCCACATACCACAGCCCATATGTTTTACTTTTTATTTGCCCTAAAATTGTGGTCACTCCTTATATTTATGACACTGTTCTTAATTTCTGTTTTTTACATATTTATTTCACTTATGGTTTTCTGCATTTATGAGCTCTTTATGTAGTTGTACTAATTATAGAATTAACACCATGAGGTACTAACAGCAAAAGAGAAAATCTAATAAATATAAGTAACAGTGTGCAAATTAAGCAAAGATGGGTTAGCTAAGAAAAATTGCACTCTGTTAGTGAATGGTAGCCAATTCATATACTATCTTGCAGTTTAATTTGTAAAAAGTTTACAAATTTTTTCTATTCCTTTTTTGTGAAACTACCAAATTATCTGCTCACACACTGCAGAATATTGGCTGGATTTTGGAAAGCACATTCATAAATACCCATTTAGGCCATGGAGATGGTGTTGAAAGTCTTATGCAGGCACACAACAAGGTCACAACTGTGCTTTAAAATTTACTTTTATTGAGGAAAACCTCAAAAGTGCATGATCTGTCATGGTTCTACTAAAATAACCTTGATTAGAAATCAAACTACTGCATTAAGGTAGTAGCAATGGAAACAAGCAAACAAACAAAAAAAAGGAGTATAAGAGAGAGAGATTGCAAGCCATGGGTACCCAAATTTACCATCTTTTACAGAAGAAGGGATCAAGGGAGAAATAAAAGGTGATTCTAAAACTTTTAATCCATGGTGATTAGGAAAACCACCAGGAACCAGAAAAGAAAAAAATAATTGAAAGAAGCAGCTGTTTTGAAAGTGATGTATTCAACTTAATTTGATAAATAGCATTTTTGTGTCGACAACACATCTAGCAGGCAGCTGGAAAATTCTATCCGGCAGCTGAAAATTCAAGAAAGAAGACTGTTAGACATTTTCTCCTTCAGCACAAATGTGGAGAGTGTCTGCACAGGCCTTCTCCTGAGGCCCTGGCAAGGGACCAGCACATTTAACGAGGACATGCACAAAGCCAAGGTCACTGATGGGGCTTTGGAAAAACCCACATAAATATTCTCTTTTTATCATGAAGTCTCAGATCTTATTTTTTATTTTAATACTATTAGATATTTTAGATGGTTTATATTTTATATAGCCAACTATATAATCAATTTTATGTGTCCCTTTTATTTTATATTGTTAATATTAATTATATGCTAACTTTTTAAAAAGGGATCAAAGAAAAAGGTAGGAGAAAAATAACAAATAATCCTCAAATCACTTAAATGTGGTTTTAGGCTAGCTTTCTACTTAAATTATTAGCCACTTACGACTAATAATTTAATTCCACTGGGGAAGAAAATCTTTCATATAAAGTCCAACTTAAGGACAAAGAGAAGTCTTTATAAAATCATGTGATTTTTCCATGCTGCTTCTCATGGGATTACATCTGCAGGGCAGCCTTCAAAAGGGTTGCAGTTACAAATCAAATGAGATCATGCATGGAAATGGATTTTAAATTATAAAACTATAAGTAATATAGTTATAAACAAATATGAAGTATTCCTATTGCCAGAGCAAACAACTCTTCCAGTGGCATCAGACTCTTAAAATCTGGCTAATCAGGAGACCGAGAGAGACAAAGCCGGCTTTAATGTTCATTGCACAAGCTCTTTCTGACATTTTGGATAATTGTGGATATCTAAATACCCATCACACGACCTGTAAAATGACATTCAGTCCAAACTAATTTTTGCATTGCATTTTTCATTCCTTTTCTCCTCCTCATATGTATTTTTACCATATTTTATTACACATACTCTCACATACACATTCTTTTTATATTGCTACAAGTCCACTTCGCATTTCATATCAGTAAAGGCAACATGTTTATACATATTTTAATAACTTTTTAATTTTAAAATAGTTTAACAGTTACAGAAAAGTTGCAAGAATATTACAGAGAGTTTCCATATGCCTTCCATCCAGTTTCCTCTACCATTAACATCTTACGTTGAGTATGGTATATTTGCCGCAAGGAATGAATCAACAGTGATCCATTAATACACACTTGTAGTTTTTCCCAAATGACCTTTTTTCTGTTCCAGAATCCCATAAAGGTAATCATGTTACATTTAGTCATCAGGTCGTCTTGGGCTCTTCTTGGTTATGACAGTTTTCAGACTTTCCTTGTTTTTTGATAACCTTGACAGTTTTGGGAATGATTGGTCAAGTATCATGTAGAATGTTCTTCAGTTTGGGTATATCTGATGTTTTTCACAGAGGTTCTTGCAAGAAAGATCATGGAGATAAAATGCCATTTTCATCACATCAAAGCAAAGGTGCATATTATCAATATAATTCATCACCGAGAATGTTAACTTCGATTACCTGGATGAGGTAATGTTTGTCAGAATTCTCCACTGTAAAGTTCTTCTCACAATCTACTATTTGGAAGGAAGGTGCTATGTACATCTCGCACTTAAGAGGAGGAGAGTTATGCTTCACTTCCCTTGAAAGAGAAGCTACATCAATTATCTGAAATTCTTCTAAAGAGGAATCAGTAAGTATTTTGTTTTACTTCATTGTATTTTGTTCTGCTTTAAAGTCATTGAAGCATGACTCTGATGCAAAAGTGCTTACATGAAAGAAATGATCCCACAGGGCAGGTGTGGAACTCAGGAGGGTGTGAAACAAGGAGGAGAGGCCAAAACGAAGCTGTGATTTTGACTTGGACAAAACTCCAGGCTACTGGTACCTGATCCCTCACACGCTTCTGAGCAGCCTTATTGGATGCATCTCAGAACTTCCCATCCTCAGGACAAGAGAGGAAAGCTCTGTGGATCAATTCTTCTTCACTGGTCACGGGTAGCCTCACAGGCAGACAATACCCCCCATCCCTCAGCCCCATAACGATGCCCAGTGGATTCCCGGGGGCAGACCATTCCTCAGCATCAGGGGAGCTGGGGCCAGGAAGCTACAGGTAAGTAGTAGAGCCCAAGGTGAGACTCTGTTACACCCGTGGGAAGCTGGACTTGGCCACTGAGAAAGGAGGTGAGGGGCCGGCCCAGTGGTGCACTGGATAAGTGCGCCGCTTGGGAGCGCGGCGGCGCTCTCGCCCGAGGGTTCGGATCCCACATACAGACCGGTTCCCGCTCACTGGCTGAGCGAGGCGCGGGAGCAACACCGAGGGTTGCAATCCCCTTGCCGGTCCTGGTCTGGTACGGGGGCAACACTGAGGGTTGCGATCCTGGGAAGATGCTCAGGATACACATGCAATGGTATGTGACAAGGCAGCTGTCAGCCCACTGTTTCTCTGGTTTGCAACCCCCATACTTTCAGAGCACATGTACTTTCCAGCCAAAAGTACACTGGGGAGCATTCTCGTTCTGAAGCCGAGGCTGAGTCTCTTCACACATGTATGCTAATATTTTGTTTAGAGCATTTTGCGTTTATATTCATGAGAGAGAGAGTGGTTTTTAATTTCCCTTGCTTGTTTGTCCTTGACAGAGTTTGGTATCAAGGTTATGCTGGCTTCATAGACTGAGTTAGGATGTATTTTGACTTTTGCTCTGTTCTCTGGGAGAGAATATGTGACATTAGAGTCATATTTTCCTTAAACGTGTGTGGAAGAATTCGCATTTAAAGGAACATTAGTCTGGGGTTTTTTTTGTTGGAACATTTTAATTATGGATTTATTATCTTTTATAGACATGAATGTTTTAATTTTCTTTTTTATTTCTTGAGTACAGTTTTGTAGGCTGCATCTTTCAAATAATTTTTTCAATTTTTTTAAGTTTTCAAAATTACTAGCAGGAAGTTTGTTAAAATATACTATACTTTTGTCACATTGATTATCTATATTGCAGATTTGTCTTCTGTCTTATTCACTGTGGGTTTGCTTTTTGGTTTTTTTTCCTTTCTTTACTTACTTTTGGCTTAATCTACTGTTACTTTTCTAATTTCTTGAAATACTTGGATGGATCATTCACATTTAGCTTTCTTTCTTTTGTTAATACAGTCATTCCTCAGAATTCATGTAAGATTGGTTCCAGGATCTGCCACGGATATCAAATGCTTACGTCTCTGATATAAAATGGCATAGTATTCACAAACAACCTACATGCACCCTCCCATACATTTTAAATCATCTCTAGATTACTTATAATACTAATATAATGTAAATGCTATGTAAATCGTTGTTGCACTGTTTAGAGAATAGTAACAAGAAAAAAGTCTGTACATGTTCAGTACAGATGCAATTCTTTCCCAAATATTTTTAATGTACAGTTGGTTGAATCTATGGATGTGGAACCCACACATAGGGAGGGTCAACTGTATTTGCAGTTAAGGTTCTCAGTTTTGGTTTAAGCTGCATTCACAGTTTTGATTTATAGTATTTTGTTATCAAGTTAAAATGTTTTCTAATTTCCATTGAGACTTCTTATTGAGGAATGTATTAATTAAATTCCACACCATTCTGGGTTTTTAAGTATTTTTTTAATTAATGATTTCTAGCTTAATTCCACTGTAGCCAGGGCACTTACTCTGTATGATTTCAATCCTTTGAAATTTGTAGAAGCAGATTTTATGGCCCAGCGTGAATTTAGGTAAATACTCTAGGTACACTTGATAAGAAAGTATATCCTGCAGTTGTTGGAGATAAGCTACATGTTATATAAATATAAATTATACATTTACCTAAAATTATACATTTTGTCAATTTTGTTAATTTTGCTGTTCAAATTTTCTGAATTTCCACGAATTATTTTTTGTGCCTACTTGTTTAATAAGCTACAGAAAGAGATACATTAACAATAAGCCTACTATGTTTTGCATTTCTATTTGTATTGTCTATTTCCACTATTGTTTCTGTCCATCTTTCTTGATATATTTTGAAGCTCTGTTATTTGGTGTGGAAAATGTCAGTTTCACTACACGGCATTTCCTTTCTCTCTGAGATCTTTCCCCTTGAAGGCTGGCTGTCTTGGTTTTTCTCAGACACATACAGCAATTAATACTTTCGAGTTGGTTTACTAGTTTCTAAAAATGCAGCTAATTTGAGCTGAATATTCGTGTCCCCACAAAATTCGTATGTTGAAGCCCCAACCCCAGTGTGATGGTATTTCGAAATGAGTCCTTTGGGAGGTGATTAGGTTTAGATTAGGTCGTGAGGGTGGGACCTAAAATTCCCTTATAAGAAGAGGAAGACAAAGAGAGATCTTTCTCTCCACTCACATGCACCCAGGAAAGGCCATGTGATAGAGTTTGGATGTGTTGTTCCCCCAAAACTCATGCGGAAATCTGATCCCCAATGTGACAGTGTTGGAAGCTGTTTGAGTCATGGGGATGGATTCCTCGTGAATCGATTAATGCTCTCCCCAGGTAGAAGGATTGATGAGTGAGTTCTCACTCTATTAGTTGCCATGAGAGCTGATTGTTTAAAGGACCTGGCACCTCCCCTCGCTCTCTTGCTTCCTCTCACCATGTGATCTGCTTGTACCCACTGGTAGTAGCTGCCTGCTGCTTTCTGCCATGAGTTGAAGCAGCCTGAGGCCCACTACAGATGCAGCTGTCCCAGAATCGTAAGCCAAATAAACCTCTGTTCTTATAAATTACCCAGTCTCAGTTATTTCTGTACAATATTACACATAAAAAGAGCATGTTCACATAGAATTTAGAGATTCTCAAATTGAACCCCATACTTTTATAAGGAAAAAGTGAGAGGTAATGTCATTTCCCAAGGCCACCCACAACATAGTATTATAATCCACTTTTCCTGATTTAAAAACCAGCATTTTTTATCACTATAAATTACTGTCAATTGGCTACTTGGCACATTCACACAGATGACATTATGAGATTGACTTAAAGCTGAAGAATGTGTGCTATGAGGACAGACAAGGACAATAAAGGGTAAGAAAGATCAGAAGGGGGTGGAGCACCCTTAAGGAAGGGGGCCAAGATGGGACAGAAATATCTAAAGTGAAGAGGGAACCAAGCAGTCAGGTGGACAATCATCTCTGGCACTAAATCAAATGAATCGATACAAGAACAGAAGTGATTCTATATTAATCTTAGAGGTGGCAGCAAACTCTCCTCTGCTTTAATGAATAGAGGATATGGGCGTATTGAGAAATAAAAGATGTACATCTTCACTCATTTTTATTTCACCTTCTCAAGGCCAGTATTCAAAATATAATCTATAAGCACAAGTGACACACCACTGAACACAAAATTGAGCTGGAACTTCATTTTCCAAACTTTTCTCAAAACGTTAATCTCTTAGAGAGGGGTTTTTTAAAAATTTTTTTTAAACTTCACAAACCAATTTCCAATGCAAAAAAAAAGCAAAAATATTTTAAATAAAACCATCACATCTCCCTAGTTCACAGAATTTGACTAAGGACATGTGAGAATGTTTTATCATTACTTCAATCCAACAATGAACATATAAAATATAACCATAATTTTTTGACTCTGCTTTGCTTTATAATTAATCAGGAATAAATGGACTCTTTCTGTAATAGTTGTGTGGAAGGCTGAATTCCCTGAGATTACCTGTGTATATATCTGGTCCTGTGAGATTTGCTAAGATGAGGTTAAGTCGCTGGGGACTATTTAATCACATATTATTGTTTATGTAGCAATCTGCTATACAATCATATATGAATGCACAAATACATGTTTATGCTCAAGCATATAAATATTTTATTTTTGCTGTGGACAATAATTATATTTACTACTTCATTATTTTACTTGTGTACACAAATATATCAGTTTACAATAATCAACTTCCAAGGTTTCTTAAGTAAATGAAAATAAAGACTTTCATTCGGGTTATACTGCCACCTCAGGAACAGTTCTACAAGATGTGGCTTCTTCACATTCTGTCCTAAGAACACATTTGGACCACCAAATGATATACTGTGCCCTGCCTGATCTCTACACTGATAATACTAAAACTCAACATATACATAACTTTAAGTTGCCTGTTAAAATTTAAACTGTACTGAAACTGCAGCAATGGTAATATTATATAAAGGCAGAGAGACATTTGATTCCACTTTATCGCCAGTATTAGTACTAATTGGTTTTTGTTTGTGTTGTTAACAGTTAAGTACACTTCTCTGAGCCGTGAAATCTCCTGGGTTCAAACTGATATGTATCTTCTTGGGACAAAAGAAGTAAATCATTTGTTGTTAAACATTATTTAAGTTAAACAGTCTTCTGGAGCATCATTTAACAAAAAAAAGGAGTTATTTATTCCATGGCACATGTATTAGTTTCCTGGGGCTGCCACGACAAAGTATCAGAAACTAGGCAGCTTAAAGGATTTGTTCTCTCACAGTTCTGGAAGCTGGAAATCCAAAATCGAGGTGTCAGCAGGGCCATACTGTCTCTGTAGGTTTTAGAGAAGAATCCTTCTGTGGCTCTTGCTAGCTTCTGATGGTTGCTGGCAATCCTTGAAATTTCTTGGTTTGCAGCTGCAATTTCTGCTTCCATCTTCAAGTTCCCTCCTTCCCTCTGTCTCCTCTGTGTCTCTGTGTATCTCCAAATCTCATTCTGCTCACAAGGATACCAGTCATTGGATTTAGTGCCCACCCTAATCCTGCATGACCTCATTTTACATTGATTACATCTGAAAAGACTATGTCCACATAAGGTCACATGCACAGGTATCAGGGTTAAGATCTGAATGTATCCTTTTGGAGGACACAATTCAACCCACAACAGCACTTGTGGCATAATTAAACCAGTATACCTCAAAAAAAGTAAATTTTTTTCCTCCCTACTGGTAGAGATGGAATCACTCTGTTTAACAGGAGCCTTTTCCTGATCCCCTTCCCTCAATACTGGGGCCCCTAGTTATTTTCACACTATTCCTCTATCCCTCAGCTGGAAAACAAGGGGTTCTTTCCACTTTTACTGCCTGTTCATTTTATAGGCCCTTAAGTATTCCATATTGCACAGGAAATAAGTCCTCTGTCTGTGTATCTAGGATACTGAGACCTTTATTTGCTGGTTTAATTTATTTATACATGACCTGCTGACTTGGCTGAATGATCTTCCCCAGCCTGATCTAAATACTATGAGGAATGTTTCAATACTGGAAATAATATAGCCTTTAATAAATCACTCAAAATCTGACAATCCTTTGTGAACACTTCATGTAATTAATAGGAAAAAAAGAAAAACTAAATGAAAAAGAAAAAGGTAATCAAGTAGGTTGACAACCAGCAAAAGATAATTAAAATGATCCTATTTTGTTTCTCAGTTTCATTAACATGCAAATGAGATTCATGAAGTTTGATACTGTGTTTCACCAAGAGCCATAGAAATGAATTAAGAATGAAAATGAGTCCCACTGATGGAGACTCCTGATGAGTATATAAATTGATGAAAAATCTGATTTGATCCAATTAATAGCATATTTTTTGTGTGATTTATCAAACCTCAACAAACAGAATAAAGACAAATAGGTAAATTAAATTTCGTGTCTCTTTCAGTGGACCACATTCTGTGAAAGCTTTTATTACTCAATTGAAATGGTGGTAAATGTCAAACTCTGCTTTACTTTTAAGAGGAGTGTAGGATGGAGATCTTATTCTAAGGTCAGTGTTGTGATGACATCATTCCTGCTGCTACGGTCACGGGTGCAGGATCTGCATTGGCCCTCAGAGGACCCAGGAGAGCCCACTTGCCTGGTCACTCAGGGATTGGGGATTGCAAAGAGAGAGAGACAGTCCTGAGTGACCAATAACTCTCACTACAAGGCACTTAAAAGGAACAGTCAAGTGTTATCTACATGCATATATTCCAGCACCCCCCAAATTTCCCATTTGATACAAGCATCTCAGTTCTTACTTTCCACTAATATTTTCACACTCAGAAGCACACATGGCAGATATCTCAAATAATAAGAGGTGAAATTTTAAAATAAACTTTAACTTAAAATCCTGACAGGCGCCAGCCCGTGGCTCACTTGGGAGAGCGTGGTGCTGATAACACCAAGGCCACGGGTTCAGATCCCATATAGGGATGGCTGGTTAGTTCACTGGGTGAGCGTGGTGCTGACAACACCAAGTCAAGGGTTAAGATCCCCTTACCAGTCATCTTTAATAAATAAATAAATAAAAATAAAATAAAATCATGATAGGGCCGGCCCGGTGGCGCACTGGAGAGTGCGCCGCTTGGGAGCGCGGCGGTGCTCCCG
>NW_007727359.1:284311-285284 GCF_000696425.1 Galeopterus variegatus
GCGCGGTGCAGGCGCAACACCGAGGGTTGCAATCCCGTTACCGGTCAGTAAAAAAAAAAAAGACAAAAAAAATAATAATAATAAAATCATGATAAAGTATTACATGAATACCTACATTGTAATTAGAACAGTGTATAATTCATGTATAAGGTGTACCAGATGCCAGAAAACAGACACACACAGGTACACACATGACCTACTTGATATGACTAGTGATCAAGGTGTTCAAACATTAAACAAGAGCACTAAGGATAACACCAAGGAGTAAAAAGAAGTGACTGACTGATAGGGTATGAGAGAGGGGATAATATATGGGTGAAGCACAGTTTTAATAACATATAATGTCAGTGTCTGTTTTTTACAGTTGTTAAAAATGTTTTCTGTGTTAGTATTGCCAACATATGTGCAGGTGATTTTTACCTTAGCATATTATGAAAAGCAACCACAGTAATGCTCTGTCTCTAAGTATATGGTGTTTTGAAATACTTTATTTCTACAGCAAGTTGCCACTTAATTATCTTCACTTTCCTTTAAACATATGCCAGTGATGAAACACAACCTACCTAAGAGATAGTGAACAGTATGAACTGAGCATTCCTAAAGGAGCCTGGAAGCCTTATTAAGTTCCAATTCCTCAACAGGAAAGAAAATCATGTCAACTACACTGAGAATTAAACAAACTGAGAGATTATTATTTTTAAATAACTAACATTTTTAAATTACTTTTTTCAAACTTCTTTCATTCGAAATAGAAGGCCAATTAAGTTTTTATCATGACTATGTCCATAATGATTGTATATTGCTTTCTAAATTTATTTTGTAAGACACATAAAAAGCTTGCCAGAGTGAAGGAACTCAATTCTTCAGACATGGAAATGAAGACAGAGAGAGGATTTTCAAATAGAATGTATCCCTTTGCCATTCCAGAACGGAAGTTAGATGTCATATACATCTTATGAGTGTTAACCATTTG
>NW_007727359.1:285364-287021 GCF_000696425.1 Galeopterus variegatus
CCTTTGCCATTCCAGAACGGAAGTTAGATGTCATATACATCTTATGAGTGTTAACCATTTGTTTATTCAGAAATTTACTTCCTTTTACAATATATCACTTACAATAATTGTTTAAAAGAGAATGAAAAATTAATGAGATTTGCCATGGACCGATCAGAGGAAAAGAGCAGACTTACCATCTCTTCTATTTAGCCTTGCAAAGCCAGGACCATGACTGCTGGAGAGCTCAGAAGAACTGCTGAATGATGACTGAGGCAAGGCAGACACAAGTGGGTCGTCACAATCATCTGCCAGGAGGAAAAATGCCACCTGAGCGTTAGTGCAGTGCTGACAGCTTTCTTGGGATCAGCAGACACAAACAAACAACACAGCAACATCAAAAACTAAGATCTAAGGTCTCTAAAAATATGCCACCATGTATATGCAATATTCTACTGGAGGCCTGTAAAGTTCAATCGGAAAAGAAAAAGAACTTAAAGACAGAAGAATATGGAAATAGAGAAAGAGAACAGAAACAAAAATACCTCATCATAAAAATAGGATTCATAAATTTAACTATATTAAAATCAAGAACTTATGTTTTCCAAAAGATAGCGTAAAGTGAAGAGAAAAATTACAAGATGCAGAAAGTACATGCAAAACATATGAGCCAGTATGCAGTTAGTAATCCAAACAAAGGAAAACAAAACAAAAAATGAAGAAAAACAGACACCACCTTTAGATCAATTAGAAAACACACTAGAAAAAAATGGCACAAGGTACAACCAGAGACTTCAGAGCCAGAACCTATAAAAATTGATGCTGAAACTTATCAGTAAAAAGAAACAGAAATCAGGACTACAATTGGATACTATTTTACAGACAGTCAACTTGCAAGTTGTAAGAAGTCTGACAACACCATATCATCCAGAGAATGTGAGCCAGGAGACGCTCCACCACACCGCTAGTGGGAATATAAACTTGAGCAACTACTTTTACAACAACAATTTGTCATTAGATCATACATTTGAAATTTCACACACCAGTTCCATTGATAATGTAGGTCCTCCTGGACAGAGCTTACCTAGGATGAACCACTGGTCTCAAGGAGCCTTGTCTTCTTACCCAAGGGTGCTATACAAATACTAGTATTTTTTGTGTCCCATGAAGAGAAAAAAGTTGGGAAGTACTGAGGAAAAGTAACTTGCATTTGAGCACTAGGAGACATGTAGAGTTTCTAGTAACATCACTCATAATAGCAAAAAAAATAATTAACAACTCATACATTCAATGGCCAAAGAGCAGATAAATAAATCATGGTGTCTTCACGACAGGATAATAATAGGGCAGTAAAAAGGAACCACAGCAACACAAAACAAAACGATTGGATCTTAGAAACAAAATTTTTGTGAAAAAAAATCAAGTTGTAGAAGACCATATAACATATGTTGATAGTTTTTGACAATCTGAAAAAAGCAAAGCTAAGTAATGCATTGGTTAGGGACATATGTAATTTTTAAAAAGTATTTCTAAAAAAGAAAAGGAAATCATAAAATTCAAACTCGTTTACCTCTGGAGGAAAGCAGAATCAGGGTAAGAGAAGAGCACACAGTTTGATGTCATGAAATTGGCAATATTCTAATTCTTGATGTAGGTGGCACATTGACCGGTTTCCATT
>NW_007727359.1:287724-290649 GCF_000696425.1 Galeopterus variegatus
TGTCATGAAATTGGCAATATTCTAATTCTTGATGTAGGTGGCACATTGACCGGTTTCCATTTTATTATGATGCTTCATATATAAATGTATATATACACATATACACATACATATTTGTATATATCAATATGTATATAAGGATATGTGTTAAAGTATATACATATGTATCATCTGTCTTTTTATGTGTATCACATATATTACCATCGACATTAAAAATAACTATAAGAAGAAAATACAATAATAGTCTCATGTTTGCCATGATATTCATTTATGCTTAATTTATTCAGTTAATTCTTCATTTATGTAATCTTGAAGGTATTTGTCTATTATCCTATGCAATTATTAAGTTGTTCTCATTTTTGCTCTGAGAAAAATATTTATCTCATATTTAGTATTTAACATATATTAGTAATTAAAAATCATTCAGAGATATTGTCCCAAATATTTTAATTGACAATAAACAATTTAATTTAAATCAAATTAATCCAACAATCATCTAGATTCCCCTGAAATTTTATGAAGCTCATTCCCTGAACATAATTCTTCAAATGGCTTTCACATGAATTTGCCTAAGGTAGCATTAAAACTGTCTCATTTTTATTTAAAGTCCACTCTTTCCTTTTTTACACCTTAAATTCTTTAGCTAACTCTTAAAACAGACAGTTCCTGCATGTTTATTGATTGGCTTAAGTACTTACACCAGCCAATCTAGTTGTAATTCAAGTATTAAGGAGTGTAGACATAAAAAGACATACAACCCATGGAGTGTTGAAGGAAATTCTGATTATGCCCAATTACAAGCAACAACCAAAACACTTTAGTATGCTGCTAAAACTATAGTGTGTGTGTTTGCACACATAAATGCATGCATTACATGTATGGGTGGAGGGTGCATGTGTGGGTGTGTTTACTATAAATATAGTGATTTTTTAATTATTATCAGTATGCAGGCATAAATGTGATGAAAAAGGGTGTTTAACTCCAATTCACAATCAATTACTCAGATTAAAATCAATATCTTGAACGTAAAATGCCTCTCTAGTGCAATCACTCTAGAGGGCATATATTTGTTGCTCATTTGTTTTTGCCAACTATAAATTGAGAATCAATATTATTCTACTTTTAGCTTTAAAAGAATGGCATTAAAATAAGGAAGGGGTACTTCATTTATGGGAGAGAGACATGTAGTGTGGGAAATGGATCGTGGACAGGCAGAGAGGGGGTTTCTGATGTCTAGTAAAGTTTCAGTTGTTGACCTTAGTGGTTACATGAGGTTATTAATCTTTATCACAAGCATATATGCTCCCCCACAATCTGTTGTATGTTTGTTTAGCAATAAAATATTTTATTCTTCTAAAAAATTAGTAGTAACACACACACACATTTGGTAAGAACTCTGTGCTAATTAACTTATGATCATTTTGCATATAGTAACTAATCTTTATCCCTCTTAGTTGAGGTACTAATATTATTGTTATCTTACTGATGAGGTCATTGAGGCACAGANCCCTCTTAGTTGAGGTACTAATATTATTGTTATCTTACTGATGAGGTCATTGAGGCACAGAGTTTGGTTAATTTGCTTGTCTCACAGTGGTAGAACCATGATATTTACAACGCGAGTTGGGGTCCAAAATCCAGCATGAATGGACACTATCATAATTATTATTTCTTCAGGTTTGGGGTGTAGGAATTTCATCAGACACCATAATGGTATGAATAAAACATCTCTCAAGGAGTTGTGTACTCTTTGAGTTCCAGGTTTATCACCCACTTGATCTTCAATAATCTTGACACCACACCAGGGGGGAGGGTAGTGGTGGAGGTCAGCCTCCTGCAGTAGTGATGAGCATGGATTGACTAATAGGACTATTTCCCTCTAGACATTAATGAAATGGAATTCTGGATCAAGTATCAGTCTCCTGCAAATTTAATTCCAGGAAAACAGTTTTCTCTGACTGCACCAGTAAAATGCAGGTTCTGAACTTGCAAAGCTGAGGACCACATTCCAACAAAGGTTTTCAACTAGAGATGATTCCACCCCCTCCACCACGCCCACCAAGACATTTAGCAATATCTGGAGACACTTTGGTTATCACAGCCAGAAGGGTACTTCTGGCATCCAGAGATGCACTAAACGTCCGATATTGTACAGGACAGCCCTCCATGACAAAGAATTATCTGGTCCCAAATGTCAATAGTGCCAAGGTTGGGAAGCACTATTTTAGACTCTGGTGAAAGCAACCCAGAAAATTAATCTTCCCCTGGAGTAATCTCTCAGCTAGAAGTCTCCAGCTTCCTCCTCTCACATTTTAGTGAGTATCATCACTAATTTATAGCTAATTTTCAGATGCAAATAAAGGTCATTCAGGGCACATAAGTATATAGACATTTAAGTAAGGAGCTTTTCAAATCTGAAATAACATCTTAGCTATTTCAACTCAAAACATAATTGTATTTTTTAAAAATTAAGTACTATAACAGATCATCATATCATCCTGGTCCCTTTCTTTACCCCTGGACCACAGGCAGCATTCTTGGTAAAAGGGTCACAGGAGAACATGGACACTCCATTCACTAGTGAAATTTAGTAATATAATCACCAAACATTTTATGGAAGCTTGTACAATTCAAAATGGTAGCAGGGCATATTGGGTTAATTATTGCTTTTGTCTATTAGAGAAAGAAATGAACATTACTTAGTGGGAGTTCATCACTCTATGCTTTTCCAAAATTATTACATTTTATATTTAAATTATATACTATTGCATTTATACATTTATATTATGTAACAATTATTACATTTACACACTTGAATATTACATTGTATTTGACTTTTTAATAGTCATATTAGAATTTCCGTGTTAACCTTGATATAAGTGTAAAATAGTAAAACTATAGTTTTTAGTCTTTTTGATAAAAAAA
>NW_007727359.1:291544-293481 GCF_000696425.1 Galeopterus variegatus
CTTCACACGAGAGAAAAAACTCATCACTGTCATTAAAAACACAATGATAAATTCAGTCTCTGGCAAATTGTACATAAGAAAAAACTCATAGCCTCTTATTAGTAAAGATGCAAGCTACATTGAAAATATTTTAATATAGCTCTATAGAAAGTAATTTAATTTTATTTTATGAAGGGCTTTAATGCAT
Organism: Galeopterus variegatus; assembly: GCF_000696425.1. Classification (NCBI taxonomy): domain Eukaryota; kingdom Metazoa; phylum Chordata; class Mammalia; order Dermoptera; family Cynocephalidae; genus Galeopterus; species Galeopterus variegatus. The sequence goes on from NW_007727359.1 coordinate 291,732, forward strand.
AATTATCATAAGTAAGTAAAAGCTGTTCAGTTTTTAATAAAAGTAATTCAATTTTCTTAATCTGTGTGTAATACTACCGGTACTAATATAACAGGTATATATTATTGGGTGCTTATGTTCTCAGTGCTTTACATGTATTAACTCATTTGATCCTGACAAATATTCTAAACTATGTGATACTATTAACTCCTGGGACAATTGAGGAAAAAGAGACACAATAGTTAAATAATTTACTCAAGGACACATGACTAATAGGTGATAGAAACAGCATTTGGACCCAGCAATATGGTGCCAGATCTCCTCTTCTGAACCAACACATTGGTAAAACAGTATTTGTAATCTAAAATATCCTTGATAAAAATAAAGTTAGGGCTGATTTTCAGTAGCATTCAGCTTAGTTGCCACTGAGTAACCACTCCCTCAGTTTCTTGGAAAACCTGCCAAAATCACTTACACGTCTGCTAATGAATCATATTTCCTACAAGAATATGCATTGAAGGAGACTTGAAGAGAGGAGAAGAAAGAATAGGAAAGGACAGGATGCAAATATGCTTAAAATCTTCAAAAATTCCCATACATTTTGGCGTGAGCTTTAGAAATATTAGAATCTCAATTCTTTCAGAATGCAGTTTATTTAGACCTAGTACAAATATTCCATTGACAGATTCAGGATTAAGGAATGGCCTTCTCTTCAAGAAATCTATTTCTTTGAACAAGATGTTTTATTCCAATCTATATTTTTGAAATCGTCCTCCAATTGAAATTGAAAGTCGCCAATAAGAAACAAAGTATGGGATTATGTTAACATATATTTAAAAATATTGTGTACAAGGCAAGATTTCATCCAAAAGTTTAGACAAAGATATGATTCTCTAACCATAAGCCCAGTCTGAGTCAGTGCTACAGAGTGTTCAGGTTTAGTTTCAGGATTCCAGGTGGAGCCCCATCTCCCTGCCCTGGGATGACACACAGCCTAGTACCTGACACACCTCTGTTTCCTGTCCAATAAGAGACTGAATATACAAATGAACCATGGCCAGTCTACATACAAAAGTAGAACTTTTAGCAACCAGTCCAGGAAGCCAACCTACTATCTATAGTAACCAGTCTAGGAAGCCAAGAAACTCCTGTAGCAATTGACCCAAACAGCCAGGACTTGGTTGACAACATACAGCCTCTCTAATTTTTGCCCGTTTCCAACTTGGGACTGGCAAGGTGTATTTCATAGAGATTCAGAAAGCCAAATATGCACCCATAACCAATCACATCAGATGCTCCACCTCTAGTTACCCGCCTCCAATCACAGCACACTTGAAGCCTTCCCTTACCCCCTTACCCTGAAAGCTTTTCTCTCCTCTGCCTGCCTTTGAGTCTCTGCCGAGCTCAGGTGATGGTGGCTGACTCCCCTGCTGTAGCAAATTCTGAATAAATAGCCTTTGCTTGTTCTCTCTTGGGTGGGCTTCATTTATCTCCACACCACTGAACTCTTCCCAACACTTCCATCTCATCGTCACAGCTGTATCCATCCAGGTATTTATTCACACCAAAGAAAAGCCACCAAAGTCCATCCTGAGAACTCATGGAAGACATGGGTATGGTTGAAAAGCAGCATCCACCTCCTGTTAAAAAAATATCATAGAGGGGCCGGCCCGGTGGCGCACTGCTATAGTGCGCCGCTTGGGAAGCGCGCGCCGAGGGTTCGGATCCCACGTACAGACCGGCCGCTCACTGGCTGAGCGAGGGGTGGGAG
>NW_007727359.1:294995-296879 GCF_000696425.1 Galeopterus variegatus
TTACATGCTCCAACTTATAGCCTTAGTTTGAATAGCTTTCACAATTAATCTTCACAATTAATGGATTAATGGGAAAGCAGTTAACTTTTAATGACAGCACAGCCAGAGGCTGATTGATTTTAGAGGTTTAATAGCAACTATTTAAAGTCCAGATATTAGGACAAAGAGACCTACAAACTCACCAAACAAAGCCAACCAAAGGTTAAGGGGTAGAAGAAATAATAAGAAAAGCAAAGAGCATCAAAGCTCTAGGAATATGCACATGTAACAGATTTTATTGACAGCTAATTTGGCCACATGTAACTCCATGTCTTTGAATTTTATATCAGCAGTAAGGAAAAGAATATCCTTAAGAAACATGCTTTTTTGCACTTTGGTATATATGTATCTAAGATAGATACTCAGGAGAATTAGTGGATCAAAAGTTAATTTTTTAATGTACCTAAACATGTCATATTTTCCCACAATGATTACGTCAATTTACTCTCCATTCAGTCCATCACACACACCTCAGTTATATTTGTTCATTTGATATAATAAAACTATAACTATTCACATCATTGCTTTGATTAATGTGGTCAAACAATGATTTCCATATGTTGTTTTCCATTCTTAACTTCTGCAAATCATCTGTCATTATCCTTTATTTTTCCACATAGAAACATAACTGAATTACAATATTATATATATTATTGGTCAAATATTTGTTTTAAATGCTTTTTCTGGTGTTATGTTCATCTTTAATTTTGTCTATGCTTTTTTATTATTCAATAAAATATTTTTGTTGTTGTTAGGCTGTGGGCATGTGCTTAACTATCATTTTTAATCAAATATTTGTCTCTTTATTAATGNGGCATGACACTGAGGGTTGCGATCCGTTGCCAGTCACGAAAAAAGACAAAAAGGAAAAAAATATATATATATATCATAGATGAGCTCCGGGTTGTCTCCTCTGTGGAGTATGGACCTTCAGTAATTCATCCTAGTTGCACTGTAGAATCATATGTGGGAGATTTAAAACTGCCATGACTGTGCCCCACAGCCAGGACTATGCTAGTTTGGAAACCACTAAAATTTACTTGCAAATTAATTCCTATCCAACAGAGAGTTGTGTTCCCTTCACAAATATCTTTATGCTTTTCATACTGTTGCATGGGGCTGTTTAAAGACTGAAGAAAGGGTTATGGCATCACACCCCACCCCGTTCTCCCTATGTAGCCATGTCCACTGATGATGTGTGGAGGCAGCTGCTACACGGTGACATTTCAGAGAGGAAAAAAAAGAAAAAGAGTAGGTCTTAAGGAAAAGTGATGATACAACCAGGCTTGAATAAAATATCATTTTTCATAAGAACAGATGACAAAATATGAGCCTATCCTGGCTTTATCTCTCATCCTGTCATCCCTACCTAAAATAACATTTCAATTCATTTAAATACCACTGAGTGTAGACTACTACTAAATTCTTTAGCTTCTTTGAGTATTAAGTTGACTTTGACATGAAAATTAACATTCATTTGAGGACGCCAGTTTTAGATATATTAAATAAGACAAACGTGAGCTTCTAACTCTGTCAATCAGTGGCTGAAATCTAAAATATAACATATTGCTGCAATTTAAAACATATAAATATTTATCGTCATGTTTTCCTGAGCTGAGCTAACGACAAGGATGATTTTCTAGTTGTCAAGTAATTCATTTAGGAAGCAGCCTATAAACTCCTATGTATTTTCTCCTTTATAAGGCACGAGTGAACTACATATATAATTATTAATACTCTGTGATGTTAGTGGGTTAAGCTTTCATTTGAAGGCAAACACTGGGTTACATGCTCCAACTTATAGCCTTAGTTTGAATAGCTTTCACAATTAATCTTCACAATTAA
>NW_007727359.1:298749-299588 GCF_000696425.1 Galeopterus variegatus
CTTTGCCTCCAGAGAGATCTGTCCTCAAATTTTTGCCCTGGTATTTCCTAGAGTCTTATGCATTCTGCTTCAACTTGATGTACCTCTACCTATAAAGTGCAGATAAAAATGTCCCCTTCAAAACAGAACTGTGAGAACTTCATGTTATAACATACATAACACTTTAAACATATGGAGTCAGTATTCCAAATCATTCATCCCTTTTCTTTTTCTACTTCCCTCCAAGCAAAGAAAAATGTGATCTCATAAGGGGTTATTCATGCACCTGTCTTTAATGTTCCACCTTGAAAATTACTCTGATAAATTGATATAGAGCACTTATGGAAAGAAATATTTAGATGAAGTACTGTACCAGCCACTGGAGGTGTAAGAATAATCTGGATTCCTGCNCCACAAAGAAGAAATTAGTAAAAATAAAAGCTAGTCAATCAGAAAACACAATAACAAAATAGAGAAATTCAAGATCTGGTTCTTTGAAAATAAAACAAAATAAATTATACCAAAAAAAACTATATATTCTTAAGGAGAAAATATGGACAAAGTACAAATACATAAAATGAGAATTAAATGAGGAAATCATCAGAAATATAGAGATAATTGAAACAATTATAAGTGGTCACTTTTCTCAAATATATGAAAATCAATTCACAAATTTAAAGGAACAGATTAGCAGTTGTTTATAAAACTAAATGTGCAACTGCCATATGACCCAGCAATTGCATTCTAGGACATTTTTCCAGATAAATGAAAATTTATATTCACACAAAAACCTGTACTGTACAAGAATTTTCATAGCAGTCCATATATACTTCAACAGGTAAATGGTTAAACAAACAGTG
>NW_007727359.1:300696-303201 GCF_000696425.1 Galeopterus variegatus
ACAACATGGATAAATCTCCAAGAACTGATGTTGAGTAAAAAAATCAATCTCAAGGTTAAAACTGCATGATTCTGTCTTAGTCCGCTCAGGTTACCATAACAAAATATCCTAGACCGGGTGACTTAAACAATGGGAATTTATTTCTCACAGTTCTGAAGACTAGAAGCACAAGATAAAGGTGCCAGTAGGTTTGTGGTTTGGTGAGAGCTCTCTTCTTGGGGTGCAAAGGGCTGCTTTCTCCCTGTGACTCTCTGCCTTCTCATAGGATTCTTCTTTTAAAAGATATTTTTTAAATAATTAATTTTTAATTATCTCCTAAAAGTCCTATCTCCAAATATGGTAAGACTGGGGGCTAGGGCTTCAACATATGGATTTGGGGAGGGATATAAATCAGCCCATAGCAGATTCCATTCTGTAACATTTTCGAAACAACAAAATTTTAGAAATGAAGAACAGATTACTGATTGCCAAAGTTAGGGAAGGGAAATCAGGAGTGAGAGGAATGGGGCGGGGAGAAATGGAAGTAGGTGTGGTTATAAAAGCACGACATGAGAAATCCTTGTGGTCATGGTACTATTCAGTATATTGACTGTGGCAGTGGACACATAAATATCCACATGAGATAAAAATGTATAGATGTAAATATATAAACACACATACACAAGCACACAAACACAGGAGCACAACAGGGGAAAACTGAGTAAGACTGGTAGACTTCTATGCCAATGCCAATATCCTTGTTATAACATTGTGCTAAAGATTTGAAAGAGTACCATGGGGGAGACTGGATAAAGCGTACGTGAGATACCTCTGTGTTATGATTTAAAAAGCTTAAAAGGCCACTAATAGACATAAATGAAGACTTGTCTGAGTGAAGAGACATAAGCCATTTTACTTAGGAAGACACAACATCGTAAGGATGCCAACCCTTGCTAAATTAATATACTTGTTTTATGTTTCCCAATGAATTGTCATATAATTTTAAAGATCATGTAAAATATTACAGCTAAAAATAGCGCAAAAATTATCATATAAAAGTCCTACCAGGTCTTAAATGTTATTATAAAGAAATATTAGTTATAACAAAGATATCAATAAACACCAAAAACCCAATAAAAATTAGCAAAGAACATGGAGAGGAAATTCATGTGAAAAAGAAACAAATTTTAAAAATCAGAATAAATTATATACCCCAATTGTAATTAAGTGCAAATCAACAAAAAGACATGTTTTTATAGTCTCCAATTTGCAAAGTTATCTAATGGTGCACAGTTTTGACTACACAACAGAGAAAGGGACCCTCCCGTGCTACTGCTGGTATGCTTGTCAAGAGAATTTCTTTGCCAGATAATTTGGGATCATTATTTAAATCTCAATATTTAAAATGCTACTTTGAGTCTGAAAATTAACCAATTCAAACTCACATATCTATATTTCTCTCTCTCTTTCTCACATGCACACAAATACACACACACATTCTCTACAATGGATGCCCTTTGTATCATTTCTATTTCAGTAGATTTAACACTTGTGCACATATTTTGAATCAGTTCCCTTCATGACTAAATCTAAATTTCAGAACTGACTTTAAAAGAATAGAGAGACTTGAAGAAACTTTAAATCAACATAAAACTCAAACTTGTTCAAATAACAGATTGTAAAATATAAGATGTTTAAAACAGTAACACAGTGTCCTCTCACAAAATTAGAAGTTTTGTGGGGTGGGAAAAGAGAGGGTTTAAACTATTAATAGGTATGTAAGATAAAGTATGCTTTGAGTTAATAAAGATGAGGTCTAGCCTAAAGAAAACTCTCATGTAAGGTTAAAAACTGATAGTTATAAAAAATGATAATAAATGCAAATAAAAATGACAAATGCATTCAAATATTTTGTCCAGTCTTAGTGTTTTAAAATAAATATTAACCAAACATGGGATCTATGCCATTGATAATCTAAACACAAAACACATATGAGCAAGCAAGAAAAAGAATGAAAGACAGAAAATATCACATAGAAATTAATCCCATGAGTTTCTGTCTACACTTGCTAGTACACAGATTCTCGGATGCCCACAGTTTGAGCTCATGCATAGTTTATGTGGTTCCTTCTCTACTTATGGCAAACAACGTAGATTAACTTGACTTTAAATGTATGACAGAAGAGTTAAAGTCAAATGGCAATGAATACGTGCCTTTAAAAGACAAGTAGGTTTAAATGTACAGTACAAAGCATTTTCTTCTTTTTTAAATAGGTTTATGTAAAAACTCAAGTGAATCACTACAGACAAACTGCTTGATTTTCAAAGCCCAGAGATAGAGACAGAGGAAGAAATGAGTAGACGGCTGCAATATTAGTTTGCTTTTGCTGCTGTAACAAATTACCATAAATTCAGTGTCTTAGAACAACTCAAAATTATTTCTTACATTTCTGAATGTCAGCGGTCCAAAATCAGTTTAAATGAGCTAAAATCAAGGAGTTGGGAGATTGGCATTCCTTCTGGACGC
>NW_007727359.1:303665-308705 GCF_000696425.1 Galeopterus variegatus
CAAAATCAGTTTAAATGAGCTAAAATCAAGGAGTTGGGAGATTGGCATTCCTTCTGGACGCTCTAGGGGAGATTCTGTTTCCTTCGTTTTCCAGCTTCTAGAGGCCACCCACAGTCCTTGGCTGATGGCCCTGTACCACTCTGAGCTCTGCTTCTATCATTACATCTTCTTTGATGCTCCTGCCATCCTCTTTCACTTATAAGGATTCTTGTTCTTACATTGGGCCAACCTGGATAATTCAGAATAATCTCCCCATCCAAGATCCTTCATTTAATCACATCTGCAAAGTCTCTTGCCATATACAGCAAGATTCAAAGATCCCAGAGATTAAGATGTGGACATCCTCAGGAGGCCATTATTCTGCCTAGCATGGTGGCCAAACTGTAGGGGTAGAACCAAGCAATTAATTTTTTTTGCTGATTTTGTGGCTCAAAATATTGCCCACTGACTGGTAAAAAGCAGTTTTGAAGGCTGATATAGTGACACACATATTGCTTCAATGATGTGACCTCATATTTTGAGTGAGCTATTCTACTTAACAATGGAATCCACGTGTATAATTATACTTTGAGATATACCACACTGTATCATTCCCAAAGTCACTTAGAGGGTTATCTCAATCCTCTCCTCAATGCACAAAGCTGAGAAATGTTCTGTCCTCCTTTTTGAGTACCTGGGACTGCTCTAAGCTCAGCCCTAGTGACCCCTTTTTTCTGACACCTCTCCTGAGATACCCCACCCCTCACATCCTATGGGAAGGTCCCTCCTCAACTTGAACAGGCTCCTACTACAGCACCTCTCTGGTAGTATGGGTCTCCACTGGATGGGATGAAAGTGCCTGGAAAGTCACTATCAAGGAAACTGTCACCTTGCATAGAAGCTAGAATATAGTGTAACATGGTGATTACAAGTACAGCTTCTGGAACCATCTTCTCTAGGTTCAAGTCCTGCTCTACCAACCACTACATGATTTTAGGTATTTTATTTAGACTGCCTTTGCCCATCTCTAACTGGGGATAATGACAGTACTAAGGTAATGGACTTCTAAGAATCAAATGAGTCAGTGACAGAGAACTTAGTACCTGTTGTATGATTCAAGTGTTTATGGTTGTTGTTAATCAAGTGTTCATGATTGTTGTAAATTCAAGTGCTCATTATTATAAATTCAAAATATTCAAGAGTGGAAATGAATAAAAGTTAGCTAAATATATCTTACAAAATCTTGTAAGAATTATATCTTCAGAAGGGGAGAGAGGGGACAGCATTCAACATTCCTAACCACACTGTTATCCTTCCCTCTAAAAAAAGAGGGATTTTTACAGAATTAGTAACCTAAAAATAAAGTGAAATTGTCCTTATGATGCATTTCTTCCTATGATGGAAAAAATTTTTATGTTCCAAAACGCCATATTTTTCTTCATATCTCTTGAGCTTTAGAATTACTTGTTTCATTTACTCCAAAAAAAATAGAATTTAAGACAGTATATGATGCAGAAATCAAACAGCCACAATTCAAAAGGTGAAAAGGAATTCAAAGAACATGGGCATCTCTTTATTTGGATGCCTTTGATGATGTAGTTGGGACTGTTTAGAGCACTCATACCGCACCACCTAAACAACATGTATACAAAGTTACAGGAACGATGTCCTCCTGAGTATGTGCTATTTTCATTAACTGAAATTTCCATGGCTTAGACTTTGATTCCTGGAGGGAAAATTGTGTAAGCCTCAATTCAATTCTTATTCTAGTCATATTAGATGATATTTCGACATTGTTGAACAAATACTCCATTTTATTACTAAATCATTTTGAGAGTTGTTATTTGTATCTCAAAGTATCACACTTAAAGATGAAGGCTAAAATGCTTCCTGGTGATAAGGAATTTTTCTGCAGATAAATGCATTTTAATAGGGAAGTCTGTAAAGCTATTTACATAAACAGCTATTTCTCAGTAAGAGGGAAAAAAAAATCAAGCCAACTAGAAATAATAAGCTTCTCTGAGCAGTAACATCAGATCAGATGGAGGATATTTCCATTTCATTGGCTAAGATTATTGTGTTTTATTTTATAATCAACGAAGAGACAAGCTTGGCTGGCCTCGGAGGTTCATTTTCACTGTTTTTGGCAGATTAGCTAAAAGCTGGCTGAATCGGTATGATTTAGCTCAACAGCAGAAAAACTGATACCTGTTCTGAGACTGGAACCTCCCCCTTTCCAACAAGTCACACACCCCTATCAGGGAACCACCACTATTACAAGGACACTTGGATGTTCCCAGTCCCTGATCTCCCTAAATATACGTAGCACGTAGCATCATGGCACTTACCCCTCCCTGCTGGAAACATAGCTAGGTGTGTGAGCCCCTCAGTGGGCAGAATCCTAAAATGGCCCCAAGATTGCAGGCCTGTTATTGCACACACCTTGTACAAGCGTACTTCAAAAAGTTTGTAGAAAAATTGAAATAAAAGATAATACAATTCCTTCCATGAACTTTTTCAACTCCCCTCGTACAATCCCCTTCCCTTAGGTGCAGGCAGAACCTGTGAATATAATGGGATATCATCTCTGTGACTGTGCTACGATTTTGCAGATGTAAGTAGTTAATTAAGATCCTCAATTTAGTTGGCTTTCAGTTACTTAAAAGAGAGATTATTCCAGGTGCACCAAACTAATCAGGGGAGCCCTTCAAAAGGTCCAAAGGTCAGAGACACAAAGAAGTCAGAAAGATAAGAAGCGTGAGAGAAATCTCTTCTACTGGCCTTGAAGGAACAAACTGCAGAGAAAGCCATGTGGCACGAAATGGCAGGTGGCCTCTAGGACTTGAGAATGGTGCCTAGTTGACAGCAAGCAAGAAACTGAGATCCTCAGCTGCAAGGAAGTGAACTCTGCTAACAATTATGTGAGCTTGGAGAGAACCCCAAGTTCCAGATGAGACCTCAGGATGCACCCTAATGCCCCTCATTCTTCATCTCTTTTCAAAACTACTGTAAACCCTCCCAGGATCCTGATAACATTCCTTTGTAATTCAACCAAATAGTGGTAACTCATTTACGTCCAGGTCTTTCAGTACATAAGAGTTTGCATATTATTTTCAAATACCACTATATGAATTATTAATGTTATCTTAGGTGTATGTCCTATGCCTTAAATTTTTAGATCATAAATTATTTAAAAATAGAAAACACATTTCAGTTATTTTGCATATCCCATCATGATCCACTTTCGGCCTTAAAATACAACTTTAAAAAAAAAAAATCTTTGAATATTTGTCATTTGACTTTAGAACTTAAAATCATTAGTTTAAAATAATCCTGGAAGCTTTTAATATGATGACGGTATTCCAAGTGTCCATTACAAGTATATGTCATTTTGTTTTTCAAGACACCATGCTTAAAAATTAATAATTCCCAAAGAAAAGACAAAATTCATTCAAAAATTATGTCTTTCTGTGTGTTTTAAAATATACTTCTTCTCATACTTCACTACACTAAGGAAGACTAATTTTTCACATCTGTAAGTGATCATTTTCACATTTCCTACAAAATGCTGTTGAGATGAACAAATATTTGTTNAGTATATGTCATTTTGTTTTTCAAGACACCATGCTTAAAAATTAATAATTCCCAAAGAAAAGACAAAATTCATTCAAAAATTATGTCTTTCTGTGTGTTTTAAAATATACTTCTTCTCATACTTCACTACACTAAGGAAGACTAATTTTTCACATCTGTAAGTGATCATTTTCACATTTCCTACAAAATGCTGTTGAGATGAACAAATATTTGTTTACTTGTTTGCACGCTAGTACTCAAGTACTTCCCTGACATATGTCACATTGTCTAATCTACTGCAAATTGACTTCATGTTTAGCAACAAGGGCATTAATAGGATAAACTGATCCATGCCAATGTACTAATGGTATTCTAACTGGACCCCTTAGAGAAAAATGCTAATAATAGTTACATGCATCGTATGCTATGTCCCAGCCAGTTAAATCCTTATATCAACCCTGTGAATAAGATATCTCCCATTCCTAAATGAGAAATTGAAGATCAGAGTTTAAACTTCCTGCTGAAGGCTTCGGGCTTATTTTTTGTTCCCACTCAACACCTTGACTTTTGATGACTGTAATGCTTCCAGCATAACTCTCCCGCTTTATGGCCTGAACTTTTAAAGAGTTATTTGAGCAAGTATTTGAGGACATCATCCTGTGTGACATGATGTGGGATAAGCAAGGTACCCTACCTAATAATAGGCAACCATGGGACATGTTCTGTGTAGTGAGATTTCTCTAAATGGGCATCAAATATATTCTAGATGTTGCCTGCAGAAAGTGGGCTTAACTTTTTGAAGATATTGTAATAAATGAAATTGAGAATCTTTGCCAGGTCCTAGAGAACATCAAGTCACAATCAGTAAAGAGAAACTGGTAAAGTACAAACCGTACTTGAACATCATCCCTGCCCTACCTTCCCCTCCCGAACCCGCTATTGGTATTAAATGTCCACCACCCACATAGATTTTTGCTCCACTCTATGACTTGACAAAGGAGAACCTGAAGGTCTAGGGAAATGTCCTCACTGATTTTATGAGGACATTGATTTTATGATTTATTGATTTTTTTATTTGGGGGGTATGCTCATTTATGTTTACTAAGCATAACCCCAAATCTGACTGCAATGGCACAGTCCCATACACATTCCAACAAGAGTGTGGTCTGGAGATGGTTTGCAGTCCAGTTGGCCAACATCCCTGCAGGCAACTGAGCCCTCAGAGAGCACTATGTGGCTGTAGCCATCCCATTACTTCCATGATGGGATCACGACACTTACTATCTTTCTGCCTTAATTACCTATTCTAATTAATTTCTCCACTTGGGTGGACCCTAGAACTGAGGATCTAGCTGCTTCCCAGCACTGCCTCCACCCCGCACCCCCACACACACACATGAATGGGGTAATCTAAATGATCTTATAGACATCCATAAAACCTGGACTGTTAATTCTAAACTCATCTTCAATTCTCCTTTCTCCCACTCT
>NW_007727359.1:309981-329110 GCF_000696425.1 Galeopterus variegatus
AAATCTATCAGTTCTTATTTTATAAATAACACAAAAAAATAAAAGTTTTTAAAAGATATTTTTCTATTTTGCAGATACCAAACAAAATCACAAAGGACAAGTTATTTGAAGTTCTTGGATAAAGCATTCTGAAAACAGCATGCAGGAGGATCTCAAATAACCATTAGCAAAGTGAAAGATTATCTATCGTCTATGATAACTTCTAGGCTTCTTTTTGTATAGTAAATGTTGACAAATTTAAAAGACAGCAAATTTTTTCATAGCCTGAGAATATAAATTTCAATGAAATTGAAGAAAATTTAAGTTATAGATTGGAATCAGGTATAACAAAGTAAATCAAGTAAACTTACTATCTTATTCCTCAGTACTAAGAATTTAATGTTCACTGTAAATCAACCCATAATATGCACATTTAAAAGAACAGTTCATTTTTTATTTTTTAGGACTTCAACATAAGAAATTAAATATAACATTGTGATTGAATACAAATAAATATAAATAAATTGTCTTTCATTCAACACCTCAAGTACTTTGTGGTGCAGGGAATTTATATTGATAGGGTTGAAATTCCTAGCCAATAGAATTTTTAGTATATGTTTCTTAGTTTTAAGAAAAATTTAAATTAAACAGTAATGTTTTACAAATGCTGAAATCTAAATAGCCAAGAAGAGTTAGCTAAATAGTATCAATTAAAATAGCTTTAAAAACCCGTTGCTGGTTTTGTGGTACTTGAAATTTTGATGTTGAAAGTGCTAAAACACTTTGTTTCTCCTCCTATTTTCCATAAGTCCTCTAAGTTCAGTTATAAATTAGTAAAGGTTATTTTGTTACAACTTTGTTGAGGAAAATCCTTCTGGGTTTTTCTTCATAGCTGGAATGTCCAGGGGCATATTTTTAAAATATAACAGTTGCCATTGGAGAGCAAGGGGAAGCCTCAAATGTTTCCTGCCACAGATTTTTAAATCTCACAGGATTGTGTAGCGCTGCAGAACACACTGGAGAATTAAAGCTCTCTGGAGGGGCAATTACCTTGGTTCTTCTCAATGCTCAGAGCATCAAATATGGTCAATAATTCAGTAGTGTTTACCCATGACTGCTGAATCCCTACATGCAGCAAAAGAAATAGATTCAAAATGATGTGGCATTTCCAAAAATGGTACAATAAGTACCATCATGATGAACTGTATCATTTCACTTTCTCCTCTCTTCTCTCTATTCCATTTTGAGAGCAGTGTCTATATATCTTCACATACCTATTTTGTAGAACATACTTCAACATGGCAGGCACTTGGTAAATATTTGTTTAATTAAACTGACCACAACTTGAAGATCACATTGTAAAATTTTAACCAAATCCTGCTTTTCCATTTTATTAATGTCTCTTTTTACACATCCATTTAAAAATACTTCAACCCTAAGTATTTGGCTTGAAGCATTTAAATAAACCAACTATAGGAATTCAGTCTTTGGTCGTGAGGAGTAAGTAGCCTTTACTGTCTAAGTCAAAGGGGTGCAGTAGAGGTGGGTATTTGAGTGGGAGACAGGAAAACATCACACTGCTAAGTGATGGGGAAGAATCCTCCATGAAACCTTCAATGCAGGATAAGTTCTTGTTCCTCCTAAACACAAAAGATGTCATTAAAATGCAACAACATGTGACGCCAGGAAGTATTTTGTACGAGCCTTATTTTAGAAAGATTTTACTCAATGCACCACTAACGTATGATTCTTCCTAAAGTATAAAGCACTGCATTATACCTATCATTATACCTTTCACACACAATCTCAAAATATTTTCAATATGATTCTTTGTAGAGATGCTGAGGAAGAGAGTTTAAAAAAAAATGCATGCACTTAAAATCTTTTGTTCAGAAGGAAAGCAGCTACATCCCAAAAGTATATCACTTTTTGAAAGATATAAACACATTTACAACAAAACAAAAGCAAAAACCACCCTCTGGAGTTGAGTGCTCCTTGTCCTCATGTATCTCTACTTCCAATCAGCCATGACATTCTGTCAGTCCTACATGTGCATGTGAGACAAGTCTGTTGTCTGCGCTTCACTGCCATTGCCATGGTCCTAGTTATTCTGTAGCTCTTATTACTTCTGACATCATTAACTCACCAGCTCAATATCTGGTCTCTGTGGTCCCAGGTTAGACTCCATTCCCTTTCCCTCATCATTCCCATCCTCCACATTGCCAAGAGTTTTAACTTTACAAAATACAATCTAATCAATGTCACACACGTGTGTGCACATAACACTTATAGTACTGAAATGATCTCTTGAGATTCTGCATAAAACACTTTGTCCTTAGTTTTAATATACAGGACTCCTCATGACCTGGCCATTTCTGACAACTCTTATCTTCATCTCCGGCCACTTCTCACCTTAGGCCTGTCCTTCTGAACTACCTGTGGTGCATTCAACACTCCACGCTTTTATGGACATCACTCTGATCGGCATGTGCTTCCCCCTTCTTTCCTCTTCTGGCTTTCCTATTCAGCCTTTAATAAAAATCTTTCACTGACTCCCTCTGCTCACACCTGATGCTCTCTCTATGGCCACCCCAAATGCTTTGTATTTCTCTCTCTCATCACCCCTGTCACACTGTGCTGAGCTTTTCTACAGAACCAGGAAGTGGCAATGCTGAGCTTTAAGCCCTGGGTGAGCTGGTTCAGAGTAAGCCCAGGACAGGCACTGAGCACACTGCCTGTAATAACACCAGCCACCCAGTAAGCATCCTGAACAATGCCGTACATTTTATTTTAATGAAAATCAAAACCTTAGGCATAAAATATGATCACAAAAGCATTGTGTATCTGAGAGTCAAAACTTCTACTCTCAATTGCTAGCAAGAAGTTACTGAATCAGACCATTATAACATTTCAAAACCACTGATGCTGAAGACATGTGTAATGATAGGTATCACACTGTGGTGGCTTACTAAATATTTGTTGAGTGAATAAATGAATAAAATGAGCAGAGTAAGGTGAAACCCCAAGAAGCCTCAGAAATTACAAGAGTTAGGAACACTTTAATAGATTGAATGAACAATAGCCAAACCCAGTGAAGAGTAATTGTTTGTATGAAACCAACTACATCCAGGGAATGTAAAAATATTTCACTAAGAATGTTTATAACATACTTAGCTAGTATTTCTTTCTTTCTTAGGTATAATTCTCCAAAGCATCAGTGCCACCTGAAAAATAACCAGAGTCCCAAAGCATGCAATTACAGGGCTCATTTAACATGGAACACATTCACCCAGTGTAATTCATGGGGATAAATTTTCTAACAGTCAATTCACAGTCAGGTGAAAAATATAAAAACTCATCAGATATCAACTCTAGTAATATTATTGGTCATTTACTGATTTTTAATGGAAATGATAGGAAACAGATAGGTTACCAAATAAGTCAGAATTGTATCACAGTCTGCCCTTATTAAAGTTACTTTAAAGCATGCCTTTATGTCTTTCCCATTTGGTTTTGGGTCAATTCACAGTCAGGTGAAAAATATAAAAACTCATCAGATATCAACTCTAGTAATATTATTGTTCATTTACTGATTTTTAATGGAAATGATAGGAAACAGATAGGTTACCAAATAAGTCAGAATTGTATCACAGTCTTCCCTTATTAAAGTTACTTTAAAGCATGCCTTTATGTCTTTCCCATTTGGTTTTGGGTCCCTGGATGGCAGGAATTTTGACTCATTTATGATTTTACGCCAATACCCTAACTAGAACAAGAAACTCACATGTACCTGTTTTAGAGGTTGAGTGGATGGATGGATAGTCTTCTTACCCAACCCACTCACCCTCCAAAATCTCTGATATTTGTTTTTCTGTACATCACACCAGAACTTGCTTAAAACAGCACCTGGATAGACAGAGACTTATACTGTCTGCATCACTTGCTTTTAGAAGAATGGACGGCTTAGGAAGTGACTGCAGAAGAAAAAAGCTGAACACTACTCTCAGTTCAAACCACTCTACTAAAAATGCTACATTCCTTTCTGGGCATCAGTTGTATCCTTTAATTAAAAAAAAAAAACAGTTTGTTTTGAGGCATGCAATGATTTGAAACTCTAGGATTAGCCATTTGTTTGTACTATTTCAGTTGGTATTTTGCCTAATATGAAATGGGTGATTAAATACATTTATTTTCAACAGTGTCCAATTAGTTCTAAACAAATAGCTATAAAACTATGAAGGGATA
This sequence comes from Galeopterus variegatus, assembly GCF_000696425.1. Classification (NCBI taxonomy): domain Eukaryota; kingdom Metazoa; phylum Chordata; class Mammalia; order Dermoptera; family Cynocephalidae; genus Galeopterus; species Galeopterus variegatus. The sequence continues at coordinate 314,206 of NW_007727359.1, forward strand.
CTTTGTAAAAGAACACCTAAGTGCAGAGTCACAGAAGTCCACCTAAAAAATTTATTATACAAATTAAGAAGAAATTCATTTTAGAACCAGTTAATTAATATCCTATGAAATCACTTTGCCTTGATATTTTTTACCTATGATAAACAGACAAGTAAAAAGATAGGAAGATAGGGAAAAAACTAGAAAGCAGCTTAAAAATATTGTTGTATCAAAGAAAATATTATATAAATGGTAATCTCATTGCTTTGTTCGATAGAGCAAATATTCAAAGGTGTGGTGCATGGCTTGTGAGGAGTAAGAAAGAAATATTAAGAGCCTCGGGCATAACTATAAAGAGAGCTGAGCTAAATGCAGGGGTCAACAGTCAAATAAAGAGTGAGGTGCAAAGTGCCCTGAAAGTCCCTGATATTTTTTTTTTTTATAAGGGAGTTGGAATTAATGAGTAACACCACTCAAAGGCATGTTAAATAAGTACAAAGTCATATTTACTCTCCAGAAGACTGCCTCGAGTAGTACTGGTGCTGGTTTAGCAATGGAAACAGAGTTCTCATTCAAAATCATAAATCTGGAGCGTTTTCTTTCTCATCGTGACGTTCATTAAATACAGGTTGCTTTCTCTGATTAAGGAGGGTGGTAAAAGTATTGAGAAATACTAGTTCTGTTTTCTTGAAATGTTGACATTTTTCTGAAAAAGATGCAAAAAGTATAATTTTTAAGAAAAGGAAGATGGAAAACTCTAAGATGCCAGAAGAAATCAAAATCAGCAACAAGGCAAAAGTCATACATCAGTTAGGAGTTTCTTCCTGTAAACAGTCATTCATGCCTCCTGGAGAAGACACTAGGCTGATGGTTACAACAAAAATCTTGCCGTTGCAGCAACCCTCAGAGGTCACAGGCACCTATCTCCCTAGAAGGACGCATGTAGAGAAGATTGGTGACAGGGCTGAGGGCTGGGGAGACAACTGGGCATGTAACTGACAAGACCAATTGATGACTGAGGGGGTTTCCTGGAGGGCGACAGATTTCCCCCTGAGATCCGTCAAATGTGACAATCTCTACCCACCACTTCTGATTCATGTTTGAACAAATGATACAGCTAGAAGAGACATAAAATGATCTTTGAGTGTTATAAATTCTTGAGTAGGAAGGGAAAGGGTGGAAGGAGACAGCTGTGGCTTTAAATTTCTCCTTCCAAAAGAAATTTGGATTTTTTTCAAAACAAAGTGAGACAACAACATTGAACAGTTCATGACATGGACATTTGCAAATGGCTTAACATACTGTGATATTAGAGAATTACAAGACTCTTAAAGGAACCATGTACTACTTGAAGCAGATTCTGGTAGACTAAGAAAATGCAAAAATAAATCAATGAACTACCAACTGGTTCAGAATAGAGAAATGTTTAAATATGAGCATACCTATTTGATGGGTTACTATGAACCTTATAAAAGATGAATACAAAGACTATTTAGCCACAAGAGAAATGCACTGGAGAGGATGGGAAAACATGCATATGAGAAAAGACTGGGCATGAACAGATGCTGTGTTAAGATTGAGTGAAATAATGTACGGCAAACATCTGTCCCAGTTCCCGATACTTGGAGGGCATTTCTACAAATTTAAAGTTAGTCAAATTTTAAATTGACTTTTAAAAAGTTATTGGAATGATGATTGTTTGTTCATTTTATGGTTTATTTGTTTGTTTGGGGCTCGGTGTAGAATTATCACAGGAAGAAGAGAGAAAATCTGCCTGCTCTGAGATTTACGGATTGGGAAGCGGCAAAGTGTCAGAGAAAACAAACTGCAAAATCACCTTTTGAGGAGGAGCTATGAGACACATACGGAACAAATCACAACACAACTGGACCTTGGTAACATAAAGGAGAAAGTAATTTGGAGAGGGATAAAATAATACTTGTGATAACAGCTATGGGAATGTTGGTGATACATAAGAAGGTGATTTTAACAAGAGGCAGTAAATTATCATCCTATCTTTCTCCAAGACTTGTTGCAAGGAGAATTGGAACAGAATAATACACTCAAAGGAAATGACTAGTTTCAAAGATATAAAACTGTTGTGAAATGATGGCAGGCATTATTTTGTATTAAGATACATACCTCTAAGGGTTATCAGAAACTCTTGAGTAGAGGCAGCTAGAAAGTACTGGGTAGGGATAAAAAGGAAGAAGAGAAGGGACAGGGAAGTGGTGGCACCCTGTGGCAACCAGGTGGTGGCAGCTCATGGACAAGAACACCACGAGTGATCCCAGCAATGCCATGGGGAGGGATTCCACTGAAGGACGACTTCACTCAATCTGTCAAGTTCCAATCAGTAAAAGCAATACATCTGCTGTTGAACTTTCAAAATTTCTCCCAAATACCAAGAAAAAGTCACTTTATTTAGGCAATTGCAACAGTGAGAGCACCTGTTATTAATTAAATTATGTCCTCCCCAAATTCATTTGTCGAAGCCCTAATCCCTAATGTGACTGTATTTAAAGAACGTTTAAGAAGGTAATTATGGTGAAATAAGGTCCTGAGGGTGGGGCCCTAATCTGATAGGACTGGTGTTCATATAAGGGGAGGAAGAGACAACAGAGATGTCTCTCTGTCCCATGCACACAGAGGAAAGGCCATGTGAGGACACAGCTAGAAGGTGGCCCCCTGAAAGCTGGAAAAGTGGCCTCACCAGAAACCAACCCTGACAGTATCTTGATCTCAGACTTCTATCCTCCAGAACTGTGAAAAAATAAATTTCTGCTAAGCCGCTCACTCTGATATTTTGTTATGGCAGCCCTAGCAGACAATTACAGCACCCAAAGAAAGTGTACCCCTACAGATGGGCAAGGAGAGGGGCTTTTATGGAAGAAACAAAACTGGCAGGGCGCCTTGGTCAAGCAGCACTGCAATCTTGCAAAAAGGAGTTGGCTTTTCTTTGTGATTTGGGCTGTTTCAGCCTCTTATATCCTGTTCTTGGAACTGTTGACTCAAGGAATTTAGAAAGAGTGAAACAGATCTTTATTTCAAAGGCTCATGGAGAAGTGGGAGTATTCCATTTCAAAAGCAAAGGATGTGGAGTTGTTGGACTTGGGTCCAAGTCTCAGCTCTATTCTTCTTTAATCAATAGCCTTGCAAGCACCTTCTAAATTTCAGTTTTCTAGTTTGTAAATAGTCATAATAACATCTGCCTCACAGGCCTGCATGCAAATGAAATGAAAAAAGGTGCACTCCACCGCCTTAGAGTACACAGAGCCCGATGCAAAAGGAATATTTGTCATTACTAATGATAACACACGTCAACATGTTTGGAAAGCAATGAATTATAAAATTCTGGCAAAAAAATCACACGTATATACTATGAGGAGAAAGAAACATCAGAGAAATCTAAAAGAAAGTGATGGAGCTTTGCAGGAAAAATAATTTAAAAGAACATGTATGTGTACAATTAAAAGAGGAAAATAAAAGTTCAGAACTCATGAATGCTGGTAAAAAAGAAAATTTAAAGGCAATGAAAAGAACCATCTGTAGGCAAAAAAAAAAAAAAAAAAAAAAAACAAGGAAGCTGCAGGTATACACTCTTGATAAAATTAATGATGAAAAGAAAAAAATAGAGAACAAATTTTATTTTTCTTCTATCCTATGTAGAGGAGAAATGTCTTCAAATGAGAAAATGTAAAATAAAAGCCAATACGGTAAAAATTAAGTCCAAGATGGATAAAGGAGTTAAAAATTTCTTCCCAGAATGTGGGGAGTACTTTGCAATGTTAATTCGAAACTGAAGAAAAGGATCAGAGAGGTGGAGAGACCGAAGAATGGACTGGAAGGAGAAGACGATATTCCAATATTACTTTACACTCAGGATGTATTTTTTGTCTGTCTGTCCATTGAGAGTCCTCAATCCAAAATGATCTGATGCAGTTGCCTATCATATTACATTTGTTATAAATAAAAAAAGAGGGGAGGGGAAGAAAGAATAGGATGGCCAGGAGAATAAGCATCACAATGGAATATGACAGACCAGAATGAAGTACTCAACCTAACAAAATGAAACATAATACAGATAAATGTAAAGTCAAGTAAAGTTTTAAAAAGGTAGCGAAATGATCTTCGAATTAAAGATGACTGACTTTTCTTAATCATTAAAATAACACAATGCTCCAATTGCTTGGTTCTCTTCACCTCTGTTTTTAGTGTTTCAGCAAGAAAAAAAAAAACATACAAGCCATACATCAATGTAATTTTTTTTCCACATTTACTGAATATCCTGTTTATTCCAGGGACTGTGCTAGGTGTTGCAGATAGAAAAGTGTTTAAAATAATAACTTTGGCTTTCAAAGATTTCACAGTTTTGTAAAGGAGACTTTTTAAAAATTCAGTTTTGATACGCTGTGATCAGGGTAAGAATGAACAAACACTCGAGGTAGAATAGACAAATACTCGACTGTGGAATTTCTGCTAAAGAACGAAAATTGAGGTGGTTTGATCAGGTGCGACTCCGTGGAGGAAGGAGGGGAGGCTTGCTTTGAGTAGAAGTTTTCCAAGAGGATTTAGAAGGAAATAACTGAGGGTAATCCAGGCAGAAGGAACCCCAGATGCAAAGGCCAAGAGATGTAGGCTAGAAGACATCCAGGACACCAGGATTTTGAGGGAGAGAAAGCAGTAAAGACAGAAAAAGTAGAAATATCAGCAAATACAGAATAGGAAGATATTTGTTTGCTCTTCTAATAAGCCTGCATTTAATGTTGAAAGTACCTAACAATAAAAAAGTAGCTGCAAGGCAAGGCTTGCTTTTTTAATAAAGAAACCTTAGCATTGATTAAATACACCAATGCATTATGTCAGACTTACCTAAAAATACAATAATAGGTGTTGTATGCTATAGAATGGAAGGAATGGGAGTCACAGGAAGCAGTGAGAAAGGAAGAGAGGACAGCTGCCTCACCAGTTTCAGCCAAATCAACCCTGGCTATTGCTAACACGACAGATGTCACAGCCAGATTATCCTTGTATCCAGGAAAATGAAAGAGGGAAATGATCACAGGAGGCTCAATTTTGCTAACTCAGAAAAACAGAGAACTTCCTGGCATCTTCTCCAGAGAACGTTTCAGTGATGAATGATACTACGTACGTTCTTTTAATGATAATCTATTTCATGTTTTAATTACATGTACCTATAAGGAAACCATCTCATAGACAAGCACATAGGAAGCCTTCTAAGAAATGAAGGTCATTTACAAGAACCAGTAAAAAATGAATTTGGCTCAGTTTTACATCTTAAGTATAGCAAATTATCGTGATCATAATTTTATTTTTAGTACCTACAATTCTACATCATGTTTTTTTAGCCTACTTTTTTCATTCCTCTAGTAGATAGTGGACTATGAAATGTTTTCTTTTCTCATGTTCCACTTTGTGATAAACGATGCTGTGAGCTTAAGAAGCCAAATGTTATCTTCAGTGTTTGCTCTTTGCTTTCTTAAATGTATCCTAGTTCTTCTCCCAAATGATCTTTATTTTTTTGTTTGTTTTAGGAAAGGTTACACATCTTCTGATATTTAAGAGGTTGTGTTAAGACTTTTTACAGGCATGTATCCTAGTTCTTCTCCCAAATGATCTTTATTTTTTTGTTTGTTTTAGGAAAGGTTACATATCTTCTGATATTTAAGAGGTTGTGTTAAGACTTTTTACAGGCCCATGAAATTTCCTTAGCAGGACTGTAATACAATCTCCACGCTAAAGTACAGCAGTTCAAATAAGCACAGTAATCATACACACTATGGAACAAAAGAACCTAATTGAGCAGCTTTATAACCTTGCATAGAATTCCCTCGTCACCAATTTAGATAGAATTGCTTTTATTTTAGCAATGTTCTCTTAATTAAGTCCTAAACATCTAAAACATGGCAAATGTAAATATGTATTACAAATCCCTAATTATGAGGATCACTAAGCATTCATGCAGCTTTCTGCCTTGGAGATAGATTCTTTTTGTTTAAAATCAGCCAAAATTGAGAGATAAAATTGAATGAGGTGAAAAAATATTAAACTTTGTTTATAATGCCCCATTCATGATCCAGTATTACTTTACTGCATTGTCTTCCAGACTTAAATTATGCTTCAATTCATCTAGTGGCTTTTAAGCCAAAATCTCTCCTGCCATTTTCTGCCTCCATTGCCATGTTCAGAAAGGCTAGTACCCAGGAAGTGAAGAGCAGTCGAGTTAAATGTTGGGGTCCTTAGGTCTTTATACCATATCCTAGTAAATAAAGAACTGTGAGATCACAAAAGGTCAATATTGTTCCTCTGAAATGAATTTAAGCTGGATCCAAGAAGACTTCTTGCTAATTTTTAACACCACATACCATTTTAAAAGTATACTGGAGACTATTCTTGTATGGACAGCAAATAAGAAACAACCTTATTCTATACCCCAACATTACTTAATTCAAAATGTGCCACCAGTACCAATATGGCTCATTCCCCAATTCTCACCCACAATATCATTCAATATATGCACACACACACACTGTAATAATTTTATCTCAGCAACACAATTCCCTTAAAGACCATTTTCAACATAGTTCCATCTTTCTCCTTGGTTATCTGCTGATAACAGATTTTAAAACAGACACATATTAATATCTTTGAAAACTGAAGACAAGGCTTGAAGATGTGAATATAAATGCAACCTTTTAAAGCAAAGCTATTAGCCCAGAAACTTAACTTTCCCAAATTTTCCAAAAAATCCCTATTGTGTCTAGTATAGCAAAGGTAATTGGTTTATACTGACAGGAAAATATGGGAATCTCTATTGTGAGCCAAGAGAACCAAATGTCTGTTCAAGGTCATCCAGGCAACTACCAACTCCAAGGCTTATGACCAATTCCTAGGAGAGTTTATCAGTGTCCTTATTCAAAGGACATTTAAAAAATATCTCTGTAGGTTATAACAGCAGAGTAAGTCAAGTAGTAAAATTACAGGTTATAGTTTGTCTAAAAACTATACAATAAATGTAATTTCAGAAGGTAGGTAAATTTATATATTTACATGCTGCTTTTAAAATAATATCAACCTATGACACCTTTGTAAGTACCACAATTGCCACTAGGGAAAAAAAAATGGTCACAGAAACAAATATGTCTTTTATGATTTGGAAGCACATAATATCTTATTATAGAGCACTCTCAAGTAATGAGAGGTACTTAATAAAGAAAGTAATTAGAGCTATAGGCTAACTGATAATACCATACCATTTTTTTCTTTTGTGATTTAAAAACCTTAGAGATAAATTTCATCACTGCTCTATTAAATACTTATGGCATTAAAAAATTTTATAGTTACTAATTTTGAATGACTTAAAATGTCAAATGTTTTCAGGCTTCACTCACTTTTCCAATTATTACATTGGAATGACTCATTAACTGTAACATAAACAGACTCATTTTACCTCCTGTTATGCTATTTCCCCAATTTTATTACCAGAATATCACTTTTCCATGAACCATGAAGAAAATTCATGGGAATAAAATAAAAAAAACACAAGCACATACTCTTCCTCTCTCAATGATCCATGGGCAAAGTGAAGCCATGATGATAACTTGCAATGGATTTTGCATGTACAATCTTTGTCCTTACACACTATCGTAGTTTCAGGTACCATGTGTCTGAATACCTTGACAGAAGATATTCTGGCAAAAACTCTGTCCTCCAAAAGTCAACTGGGAAACAAAAACATCTTTACTTGTGCAGAAACCTACCAGATTTGGTCTTTACGAACAAAGAGTCACCAGGCACCTGATTAACACTTGGGAGAGTCTAAAATCATAGACTAAAAACAAAGAAGGCCAATTCCAGAAATCAAATAAATGCATACATACATATACAAACATACATACATGCATGCATGCCTACCAAATTGAAGCACAGTCAGACAACCGCAACCTTAGGATGCACTGAAGAAATCTGCATGTTGAAATCTCAAACAGCAGTCTTTCCCAAAAAACAATTAAGATAATCGAATGGTCAATGATATCTTTGTTTTTTAGAAATATAATTCATTGTAACTTAGAATTATGGACAAACTATTATTTTTCTTGAACTTTTAAACCTATGTTTTAAACCTGAAAGCTTTCAAATTACAATGCTAATCTTAAGGGTGAATTATTTTATTTTACCATATTCAGTAAATTGGGGGTTTTGATGAGTTCATTCTTCCTTTAAGAAGAACTTTCAGTGACAACCTAAAGCTCCATAATTCTTGTCTGCATGGAGGGCATTTATTTTTCTTTCTCAGATTTTAAAGTTGTAATGGATGTTAACTTTTGATGTTACAGTTCAAGACTTGTTTTTGAATATCTGTTTGGTAAAGAGTATTTCTAAAAGTTCCTAACTGAAATACCCATTAAAACAATCATCCATATATTTTATAAGAATTCACCCTACCAACAGCAACAACAGCGTAGCTTATTTCATCTCATGAAAGTGGTTAACTCATAAAACATCTCCTATTTTAAGCACATATTCTGTAATGGGTCAACCCTTTTCTATCATATTAATTAACCTGAAAAATAGCAATGATTCTAGATAAATACTAAAGTTATTGAGACCAACATTTTTGAATAAAAACTTAAAAACTAAGCTATAAGCAATAATTAAAACACTAGGCCATTAAAAGCATCAGATCAAAGTCTGCCTTATTTAATATTTTACTGGAAATATTCAATTACCAATCTGAAGATGCATATCTGTGATTTATGCAACAATGCTGGATAAATTTTTCTTATTCTTCCTACTGTTTTCAGGGGCTGGACCATTGTTTTAATTTTCAATCACTAAGGAGGAAAGGAAAAGATTTTTTTAAAGGACAGTGAAGGGCTTCTTAAATAACCTAGGACTAATTGGCAGCCTAAAGGTCACATGATTCATTAGTTGACAATATTAAGGTCCCACTATTGATTAATACAAGGTAAAAAAGATTCAAATTCTAAATATAGTAGCAATTTGAGAAATATGGGTATTTGTAAAGAAAGGCTGATATTCTATCGTGGAAAAAAAATTCAAAGTCATTTGATGTCAATGTCACTATCCTTAATTGTTTACATACAGTGAACGGTCATGGATCCCATCACAATTCTCACTGACAACCAAAGTCCCACTCAGTAAGTTCTGTGAGATTGTCCTAGGTTCTCTTTAACACAGAAATCGGTCTCTTGATGAGACTCAGAAATCTTCACTTAAAGCTGAACCATTAAAACAGTATTACAAAAAATAAACTATTTTAACAAATGGACTTTTACTTTGAAAAAAAAATGCTCCGATGGAATTTCAATGAAAATGATTTTTTACCACATCATACCACACCACATTTTTCACTAAGTTTTTAAAAACTGTAGTCAACAGCCAAATAAAATAAGGCCAATGCTCATTTCTTGGAAATCAACAGTAAATACAATTCCAAATGGGCAAGGTAGTTACATAAAAATTAATTATACTGGCATGAGTAGGTGAAAGGTACTTGCATAATTACTGGGAATTCCCAATGGGCAGTGCTTAAATGAAAATCTATTTTTCAATTTATTTTAGAAAGTTTGCCAGTTTCAAAATTTTTAGGAAGCTGCTGCTTCAAAAGTCATGGGGGCAAGAATACTCTTCTATCTAAGCACTTCCTTCATCTATCAAATGTAAGTTTCTGATTGGTATGGAGTAGAATATTTTATACCCATGAAAATGTAAAATAACAGCAGAATTTTCATTCATAATATTTAAGATGCAATTACACACTTTATTTAACATCTTATACGAATAGGATAACTGGAGATTAAATATGTCCTCTTAGCAACCAAAACTGCTGAAACCTTACAAATAATTACAAATAAATCATATCCACTGAAATAAGATTTCTGAGCAATAAAGTCTTTAAGAGGAAACATATGAGGAAGATATTAACTTGAAGGTTTCTTCTGTTATAGTTCCTGGCAATAATAGCATTGCCTTCAGTATCACAACTCTACAAGTATGTATTTGTGTGCTAAATTTTATCATAGAAGTATAACTTGTACACTCTCTAGGTCTCATCATAATATTATCTTGTATATTATTTAAATCAGAGGTCAACAAACTTTTTCTATAAAGGGCCAGATGGTAAAACATATTATGTAGTTACTTACATAAGAGGGAAAACAATTTTAACAAGATTTTATTGATAAAATTCAAAATATCATAATAATAATTGAGTACAAATTTTTGTCATGCAGGCCTACTAATAAGAATGAATGATGACTGAAATTTGAATTTCTTATTTTTTTGAGCCATAAATAAGTCTTCTTTAAATTTTTTTCAGCTAAAAATGTAAAAACCATTCTCAGCTCATGGACCATACAAAAACAGGCAGCGGGCCAGATTTGGCCCATGGAGCATAGTTTGCCAACCTCTGAGTTAAATATTACATTCTCTTACAATTGATGTTATACAATTCTATTAATCGGTTTTTATTGAAGAGGTAAGTCAATTTAATCTTGATATAGAGATTGGCTCTAATAGAGAAATTATTCATATATGGTATAAATCCCAAAATTAATTTCAGATGACGATAATAATATTTATGACTTAGAGTAAGCACTAGATATCATGTGAAGGTCATGTTTGATTCCCCATCTTAGCATATAAGCTATGCTACCCCCAGAGCTGGAGGCTGCCCTTATCAAAAATGATTTGGGATGCAGGCAATAAAAAGTGTGGGGAATGCACCAAATGGATGAAAACAAATCCCCATTGCTATTAGAAAAGTGAGTCAAAGTGCATGCTGACCTTTATATCAAGGTCATAGAATCATATGACCTTCTGCATCATAGAATCATATTTTATCAGTAATTTCCTATTGTATTCTAGCTATTTTTTGCTATAGAAATGAATTTTGGGGTGCAGGAGAAAAAAGGAGTCTTCTAGAAAGAGTTACAAGGTTGAGTTTTAACAATCTGATAATCTGTTCAGTTGAATTTAGGTTGCTTCCCAAAGCCCACAAGAGTGATCATCTTCTCAGGCAACTAACTATTTTCATTTATTATTGATTTTAACACAGTCTTTAGTGCTTCTTTCTGGGTAGTTATTGGGCATACCTTTTATTTCAATGAAAGAAAGGAAAGAACACAGTAAGAAGCTAACTTCTAATTAAATCATTGGTAAGCAACCTGGTGAGCATTAATTATTCTCAGAGTAAGGTTCAGTACACCTGAGGCTGGAGAGCCTCCATCACATGATCTGCAAGAGTAAACATAGAAGCAAAACTCTTAGCCTTACTACTTACACCTGTTTCTTCTTTTGTGGTGACTTAGCCCCTCACCCAATAATGTCTTAATCTTCATAAACTAAATTCATAAGAGCAATTCTAAAATAGGGAGATGTCTCCCTTCTTAGTGTAGTAGCAAGTGAAGAAACTAAGAACAGCCAGTGCAGCTTCTCAAAGAGCGAGCTCTTCTACAAGGATCTGTCTCTAAACTTTCTTGAAAGAGACACCTCAATTTAATAACAAGCTTATCTTAATCAGAACAAAGAGAAAAGACTTAGGGCAGGTTCACTGCTTTTGAAATGTCAGAAAGGGCACCAGTGGGCAAAGAAATGTGGCCCATTTAACATTTTTCATTTTTATACAGATAATTATCAGAGCCACCAAAAATGTGCAAACACATGTGTCTATAGTTTATACATATTTATATACATATATACAAATATATGAGCATATATGTGTGTATTTGCACAGAATTCTTCTTATGTAAAGTTTCCCTGCTGATTTATTGGATCAATTAACATTCTACTTAAAGTCTACCTAATCCCTGAGCTGTCCTGGGTTTACAGAGTCCTGTCCCATGAAAGCTTTCATACTGGCAGCCTTGGGCTGACTCAGTAGATAAAGAGATTTGCTCCTGGTGAATCAGCTTTAAATAAAGGGAAAAGGTCTATGTATTCATCTGACAGGCAGATCTTTAATTTTCTTTATTTATACTGAATTCTCCTTGACTTTAACATTGCTATTCAAGATTGATTCATTTTTTGTCAATATAAAGTCTTGTCCAAAAGAATTATGGGAGATATTATAACACTTTAAAACTGCTTATGCTTGTTGATGGCAGCTTGTCCATACACTAAACTCCAACCTTGCTGGGAGACATATGTATTTGTTCTTCCAAAAAGGAGAAAACGTGAAGTATTGTCAACCATGACTTGGTAACAAGTAGACCCTGCTTCTTCCAAAAAGAAAATACTTTCTAAATATTGAGGAATAAAATAAAAATTGGAAAATGAAATATTTTCTTTTATGTCTACTGCTGCAAATTTTATTGTCAAAACATTAGCAAGAATGCAACTTTAATTATATGAAGTTATTTAATTACATTTTTGACACTTGAAGAACAGTCAACTCTTAAGATATATGCTAGCCAAAAACTCCAGTTTTAAAATTTAAATGTTCCTAATAATTTAAAATTTTTATGTTCATCAAATGTTTAGAAGAGCATTAAACTACTTCCTGAATAAACCAAGGCTGAATGATTACAGAACCAGGACTGAAATTTTTAGTCTCAGCTGGAGGCCCAGCCAGAGCCAAACAGGCATGAGTACTGTGATCTCCTCAGATCTTCTTTACTAAGAAGATACATTACAAAAAAAGCTATTTAATGTTGATCTGCATCTCACACTTTTTGTTGGGGTTCAAGAAAACAAACATAAACACCTAGTAGTGCAATTAATCATATTAACATGTTATAAACCCAACTATACATGGTATATTGGAAAGACAGGACTGAGTCTAGGCCAGATTGAGCTCTGCTTTTCTTAAGGGGAGGATGCTTGAGATAAGATGCTTTACATCGTAAGAGTGACCTCTAGTGCCTTCCTTTTTGGTTGAACTTCAGTAACTGGAAGATGAATTTTCTATAAAACTTCATTTGTTTTTGTTCAGTTGTTGCCTGTTGTTTGTTTGTTGCAACGTCTGTCAAATGCTACTGTGACAGGATTCCAAGATTTTAACTGGGTGAAATTATGTACATTTTATTGACTTGTGGGATTCTTATTCCCCCAAAGCAAAATTGAATCTGAAACACAGTGCAGCATGTGGAACAAAATTCTCTTCTTTCAGAGTGATACACACCATGACATTAAAGGAGCTCATACTGAATGGAAACACAAAATCATAGTAGCCATGCAGTGTGAATGGACATTTGGCTTGTGACAGTAAGTTCATGTTTTTCTCACATCAGAGAACTTTAGTCAAGTGATGTGCCACAGCAAGTACCGGATTACTGGCTTGTGTCCCCCAAACCTAAACCTGGTGACCCAGCGGCAACATAAATTCCTGAACAGGCCTCATAGCCCTTTCTTAAATGAGCTTTTCCTTTAAATACAAGAAAGAAATAAAAAGTTATATTTGCAGAGCTTGTCCATCATCAGGAGGGAAAAATTCTCTCATTTAGAGAATTTAAGTCAAATATAACTTCTAAAACTTTTTCTATCTCTAATAAAAAGTGGACGGAAGGAGTCTGCCAAATTATTTTGGTCGATATTTACATTAGAAAAAAGGTTGTACTGTGGTTCCTAGAGATGGGAAAGGGGGAAAGAGAGGGGGTTAGGGAGAAATTGGTTAATGGACACAAAGGATGATTATGTTTTGTAATGATGAATACTAATTATCCTGATCTGATCATCACACATCGTACACAAGTATGGATAGTCAACTCTGTACCCCCCAAATGTGTATATCAATTATGTTTCAGTAAAAAAAGAAATAAGGTTGTAATTAATCTTCCCTGAGTCAATTGTATTCAATCAGAATCTTCAATCATACATTTATTAAGTTTAAAAATCCAACCACTAAAGAATACTACTTTTGAAAGATCACCTGACTGTTTCTCCTTTAAGCAAAATGTGGGGATGGGCCCCTCTTTCAGAAATGCTCTGGGTCTCATTCTCTTAGCAATGAGGGCACAGCTCATTACTGAGGTTTGCCTCCACCAGTTCTGTTGCTCCTGAAGTCTGCAGTACATTTCAGTTATTAGCCTGTATCATTTGAAAGATGCAGCCAGCTACTGGTCTGCCAAATTGCAAACTTCAGAAATCTAAGCTAATGCAGCATAATGTAAAGTCTGCCAGTTGTTTTCCTGTTAGACATAATTCCAATAAAATTTAGTAAACCTTAAAAAAGGAAGAAATGAAGACATTCGCACATTATTCCCTGGTTAAAATGCTAATTTAATGTCTTACCAGAACTTGAGCGTTCTCAATGAATATTCAAAGACAAGAGGGTAAGATTCTGCTCAGACAAAACAAGAAATAACATTTTGCAGATTCTGACCAGACCAAGAGAAAAGACAAGTACAAACCAGTCATACTTGCAGGATTTCTAAGTGATGCTTCATTTACAGCAATATGCTTTGCAGCAATTTCAGTTGCAAATAATAAACATAAAAACAACAGAATTAAAGTTTTGCAGCCAGCCCCCCACCCCACCCCTCTCGCCCCTGTAAGTTTGAAATCATTTGCTGTATACTTACAGGAATTCCCGGCTTCGACTCTGTTCCAATTTTGAGTAGATAACAAAAGTAGGGTCTTTAGGACAGCTCCGGTGACAGAGCCCATGTTCCCATTTATCGGGCTCCCCCAAAAGATCTTGAGTGGCTGTCTGAGCGCTCCAGCGTTGTGTTCTCAGTCCCTCTCTCGGCTCCTTGTCTGGGTCTTCAGCACGTCTAGGTCTCTCTCTCTGTTCCTCTCCCTCCCTCCCTGCGTCTCTCTCTCTCCTTCCTCTGCCTCTCCCCCTCTGTGTCTCTCACACACACGCACACACAGCCCTGACTACTCACTGCAAGCTCCCAGCATCTCTCCTCGCAGGCACCGACCTCGCCGCGGCCACGCCCAC
>NW_007727359.1:329120-335014 GCF_000696425.1 Galeopterus variegatus
CCCGACCCCGCCGCGGCCACGCCCACCGCTGGCGGCCGCGGTCCCGGCCTGGGCAGCCGCGTCCCCTCCTGCAAACACCCCGCCGCCCCCGAGCTCCGCCGCGCCGCGCGGGGCAGGAACGCTGCACCCGGAGGAGGCGCGGCCTCCCGCTGGTGGGCTCTTGGGGGCTCCCTCCCCTCTGCTCTCCAATAATCCTTAACCCTTCTCTCCCTGCTGGAGGTGTGGGTGGGGGAAGGGGCGCGGCGGTGGAGCGTCCTCATTTTCCGGGGGTCTTGCATCTGGCAGAGCCAGCCGAACGCACTGAGCTCCCCCCGAGTGTCCGGGAGTGCATCCAGGTACAATTGCGTTATGTTACAAAACAAAAGCATAAAATAAGACAGAAATAACTACACAGCGTTGGTAAATTGTAGTTAAAACTGTCCTCGGGGAAGGTATTCGCTACCCGCCGTTGTTTTTCTCTGTTTCTATAAAACTATCCTCTTCAGCTCTGGTGCCAGGATTTTATTATGGAAATTCCTCACACGGGATTCAGACATTCCTGCTTGGCAGATATTTAAAATCATCGGGTAATAGTCTGCAAGAAATTAGCATTTCTTATTTTAGCGCTTCCGTAGTACAAATCCACAAATGAAATGCTTTGGATAGATTTATTTTGATTCACATCATGCTGTGAATACACAGTAGCGTTCCACAATCAAATCCTTTAATAACAATTCCCAAAATGCCAAAAGAGAAAATGATGGAATACTGAAGGGAGCCCCCTCTACACACACACACACACACACACACACACACACACTCATATTCACACGCACGTATTCACACCAACACTGAACCGTGTAAAGATGTAATTCTAATGGTTTAAAGGAGATAGGGGTGAAGCTCAATTCAGAAGGTGAATGACTACTGAAAAATTACTCTTCTAATGGCTGATCTGTGGATACTACTCTTAAATGAAATACTAAAATATTTAAATAATTAGTTAATATCACATAATGAGGAGCATATTACATGGTGTCATAGACGATAAATAATCTCTTCAAAACAAATAACTTTGGGGGAGGTTGTTTGTTTTTTACTGATCGTGCTAGATTTTATAAAACTGGGAATCCTGGAGTTCTCAAGCACCCCTTGGTGGTTACAAATTAGATGAAACACAAGCCTTTAACTCCAGCAAACTTGCTATGGAATGAATAAAAGAAGGGGAAAAAAAAAAAACAGAAGCATCCATAAGAGCAAAACATTACTGTTTGGCTCTTGCCTGCAAACAAAGCAGAATGGATATTTTTGCTTTTCCTATTTTACAGATGAGAAAACATGAACAGGGAATTCAAATGATTTGAAGAGGTCATAGAGTCCGTAAGTATCAGTAAGTAAAGTGCTGAAGGTTGGACTTTGTTTTTCTGACTCTAGTTTTACTGCTCTCATCCTAGGACTTAACCGTTCCTACGGTCAGAGTCTACGTCCTCCCTGACTTCTGTCCAGTAGCAGCAAAAACCTAAAAGAAAACTGCAGGGGAAAAAAGGGTCATTGCTTGAATGTTTATTCAGTATTTCTAGACCTACCCTCCTGATTTTGTTTTTTCAACCTTAATATTAAGCAAAAGCAGATATAAATTGACAACTTAAGTAATTTATTGAAGGGATTAATTTTATTGAACACATCCTATATGCCATTTGTTATCTAATTAAATTATTATAGCAATCCTTTGAGGAAAATATCATTGTGCTTATGAAAAAGACAGAGGGACTGGACCTCAGAGAAGAGGAGCAGGTATATCCAAAGTGCCACAGTGAGTTGGAGAGGAGGTTGGGCATGGCACTTTGGTCCGCAAAGCTCTGAAACCATTAATTTTTGATAACTCTACACTGAGGAAAAGGGTCTCAGGCTCACCTGAAAAGAAAAGTTGTCTTTCTGTTAAAACCCTATATTTAATTGTTCTCATAAAACAAATGAGGAAATACATTTTAACAGGATCAGTACACATATCAAAAAAATGAAAAATAATTGAGTCTTTCGTGACAATAAAAACTTCTTTAGGACAAAGTGTAAATTATCATAGTGGCCATTAATCATGGGTTTTTCCATATCTGTGGGCCACCATAATAGAGTGAGTTAAAGGCTGTCATTGAACAGAAGACCTGAGCATTTCAAGTCCCTGCAAAACCCATCCCTGCCTGGTAGCCACAGAGGGAAAAAGAGCTGCACTGACAAGTGAAACGGTGGAGAGAGCTTAGAGATGGTGCACAGAGAGGCTTAGATAGGATTCAGCTTTCAGTGTTGTTTTGATTAAGTGCCTCAATGACGCGGTCTTTTGGTGTTCTTATTTTAAAAAGTAAGAGAATAATTACCAAAGAGTCATTGTGATATAATGTGTCACAACCTCCTGAGTGCCTACCACTTACTGGGACCTTAATTACTTCCCAGCCTTAGATCTCTGCATTAGAATTGTACTGGGTAGTGGTTTAAGCAGGTGGTGTCAGAGCCTGGCAGCCCAGGTTCAGTGTCTGCTCTGGCTTCACCCCTCTCCAGCTGCAAGCTGTTAGGCAAGCTGCTTGTCACCCCTGATCTTTAGTTTCCTCATCTATGCACCAAGGATAAGTACAGTATCAACCCTGCAGTTGAGACAGTGCTTGTAAAGTGAACATCCCTGAGAGGCACACTATCAGTGTTGCTGTTGTATTCATTATATTACTACAGCTCATTCTGCACAGATGAGAAATTTAATGAGCAGAGGAATTATGGCTTACCAAGGGGACATGACCCATTGTGGCAGACAAGGACTGGTCACCAAGACCTGCTGATGTGCTTCATTTCTACATCCTCACCAGAGTGTTGTTTAATGTCAGAAAAAATAAGGGGGAAAATCAGAAAAGTATACAGACCTAATTTTGCACATTTCTGTACTGCTGATTCAGACTCCTTCAATCCCTTTTCCCTGTGTATGCATTTGTGGTTATATTTTCCACTAATAAAGAAAAAAACAACTGCTGTTGATTAAGGTTTGGCATACACATTCTATGAGTCAGACCCTACCGGAGAAAGCATTGTAAATTAGAGCAAAATGTTGAAATTTATAAAATCAGCCTTTTAGTTTCCTCTTGGTACAACTTGCCACAGAACTGTTATGTCCCACTGCAGTGGTACACAGAGAATCCTAGATTGTAGTTTAATGAACCATCAGGCCGTAGTGGGACAATGTCACATCAAAAGACTAGAAAGGGATTAACATACAACTCCTTTGTTTCCTTTATTCATCTAACAGTTGTTTTATCTACATTTCTATCATCGCATCTTTTCCTTTCAAATCTGAGTAATCATTTAATTAATAATTTTACACTAGAGTCTGATTTGCCTTTATATCCTCGAAATGAAATTGGGTTTTTTTAGACACTGTGCTCTTTTACCTTAACTCTTTATTGTAGTAAAAAAAAAAAACCACATAACATTAAATTTACCATGTTAATCATTTTTAAGTGTACGGTTCAGTAGTTGTGCAATAGATCTCTAGAATTTTTTTATCTTTCAAAACTGAAATTCTATACACATTAGATCCTAATTCTTCCTCCCGTTCCCTTCCCCCAGCCCTTGGCAGCCACTTCTACTTTCTGTTTCTGTGATTTTGTCTACTTCAGATAATTCATATGAGTGGAATCATATAGTATTCATCCTCTTGTGACTGGCTTATTTCACCTAGCATAATGTCCCCAAAGGTTCAGCCATATTGTAGCATGTGACAATATCTCCCTCTTTTTAATGCCGTATAATATTTCATTGTATGTATATTCCACATTTCCTTTACCCATTCATCTGTTGATGGATATTTGACTATAGTGAGTAATGCTGCAATGAATAAGGGTGTGCAAATATCTCTATAAGATCTTTCTTTGAATTCTTCTGGATATATGTCCAGAAGTGGGATTGCTAGATCATATAGCAATTCTATTTTTAATTTTTTGAGGATTCCCCCATACTGTTTTTTATACCAGCTGGACCATTTTACAT
The DNA here is from genome assembly GCF_000696425.1 of Galeopterus variegatus. NCBI lineage: Eukaryota > Metazoa > Chordata > Mammalia > Dermoptera > Cynocephalidae > Galeopterus > Galeopterus variegatus. Next base: position 333,126 of record NW_007727359.1, read on the forward strand.
TCCCACCAACAGTGCACAAGGGCTTAAATTTCTCTGCATCCTCACCAAAACTTTTTTTTTTCTTTTGATAGTGGCCATTCTGATGGATATAAGGTGATATCTCATTGTGGTTTTAATCTGCATTTCTCTTATGATTAATGGTGTTGAGCATATTTTCATATATTTGTTGGCCATTTGTATGTCTTGTTTTCAGAACTGTCTACTCAAGTCCTTTGCCCACTTTTTAATCAGGTTATTTGTTTTTGGTATTGTTGAGTTATAGAAGTTCCTTACAAATTCTAGATATTAACCCTTTATCAAATATATGATTTGCAAGTATTTTCTCTTATTCTGTAGGTTGACTTTTCACTCCGTTTCCTTTGATGCACAGAAGTTAAGTTTGATGTGGTCCATTTGTATATTTTTATTTTAGTTGCCTGTGATTTTGGTGTCAAATTCAAGAAATCATTGCCAAATTCAATGTCCTCTATGCTTTCTTCTAAGAGTTTTACAGTTTTAGATCTTATGGTTAGCTCTTTAATCCATTTTGACAGTTTTTGTAAATGGTGTAAGGTAAAGGTAAAAAAATAAAAATAAAAAGATAAACGGTGTAAGGTCAAACTTCATTCTTTTCCATGTGAATATTCACTTTTTTAACACCATTTGTTGAAGAGACTTTCTTTTCACCATTGTGTGGTCTGGCATCCTTGTCAAAGATCATTTGGTCATGTACACCAAGGTTTATTTCTGGGCTCTTTATTCTGTTTCATTGGTCTACGTATCTGTCTTTATGCCAGTACCACAGTGTCTTAATTACTGTTGCTTCATAGTATGTTCCGAAATCAGGAGGTGTGAGGCCTCCAATTTTATTCTTTTTCAAGATTGTTTTGGCTATGCAGGGTTTCTTGAGATTTCATATGAATTTTAGGTTAGTTTTTTCTATTTCTACAAAAAAAAAATGCTTTGTGATTTTGATGGGGATTGCACTGAATCTGTAGATCACTTTGAGTAGATGGACATTTAACAACTTAAGTCTTCAAATCCATGAGCATAGGATGTCTTTCTCTTCATTTGTATCTTCTTTGATTTCTTTTAGCAATATTTTATAGTTTTAAGTGTACAACTCTTTCACCTCCTTGGTTAGGTATATTCCTAAGTATTTTATACCTTTTAATGATATAATAAATGGTATTGTTTTCTTTATTTTTTGAGGCAGTCATTGTTAATGTATAAAAATGCAACTTATTTTGTGGTTTGCTTTTGTATTCTGCAACTTTGCTGAAATCATTTATTACTTTTAACAGTTTATGTGTGTGGAATCTTTAGAGATTTCTACATATAAGATTATCTCAACTGTGAACAGAGATAATTTTACTTCATCCTTTCCAATTTGGTTGCCTATTTATTTATTTATTTTTCTTGTCCGATTGCTCTGGTTAGGACTTCCAGTACTATGTTGAACAGTAGTGACAAGAGAGGGCATCTTTGTCTTGTTCCTGATCTTAAAGGAAAACCTTTAGTCTTTCCCCATTGGTTATGATGTTAGCTGTTGGCTTTTCACATAGGGCTTTTATTATGTTGAGGTAGTTTCCTTCTATTCCTAGTTTGTTGAATGTATTTATCAGGAAAGGATGTTGAATTTTGTCAAATGGTTTTCCCGCATCAATGGAGATGATTATGTGATTTATTGCCCTTTATTCTGTTAATGTAGCATACTACATCAATTGATTTTCATATTTTGAAACATCCTTATAGTCCTCATATAAATTCCACTTGGTCATGGTGTACAATCCTTTTAATGTGCTGTTCAATTTGTTTGCTAGTATTTTGTTAAGGATTTTTGCAGCAGTATTCATCAGGGATATTGGTCTGTAGTTTTCTTGTTTTGTATTTTTCTGGTTTGGGTATCA
>NW_007727359.1:335568-337760 GCF_000696425.1 Galeopterus variegatus
CATATAAATTCCACTTGGTCATGGTGTACAATCCTTTTAATGTGCTGTTCAATTTGTTTGCTAGTATTTTGTTAAGGATTTTTGCATCAGTATTCATCAGGGATATTGGTCTGTAGTTTTCTTGTTTTGTATTTTTCTGGTTTGGGTATCAGGATAATGCTGGCCTTATAGAATGAAATTATTAAGTGTTCTTTCCTCTTCAGTTCTTTAGAAGAGTTTGAGGAGGACTGGTGTTAGTTCATCTTTAAATGTTTGATAGAATTCTCCAATAAAGTCAAATGGTCCTGGCTTTTCCTTGTTGTGAGCTTTTTAATCTCCTTACTAGGTATTAGTTTGTTCAGATTTTTTCATTTATTCTTCATTCAGTCTTGGTAGTTTGTACACTTCTAGAAGTGCATCTATTTCTTCTAGTTATCCAGTTTGTTGACATATAATTGTTCATAGTGATTTCCTATAATCCCTTTTATTTCTGTGACATTATTTGTAATGTCCCCTTTTTCATTCTAATTTCAGTTATTTGAGATTTCTCTTTTCTTTCTTTATTAGTCTAGCTAAATGTTTGTCAATTTTATTGATTTTTTCAGAAAAACAACTGTTGGTTTCACTAATTTCTCTGTTGTTTTTCTATTTTCTATTTCTTTTATCTCTGTTCTAATCTTTATTATTTCCTTCCTTCTGGTAATTTTTGGTTTAGTTTTTTCTTCTTTTTTTAGTTTCTTAAGGTGTGGTTAGACTGTTCATTTGAGATCTTTCTTATTTTTTAATATGAGTTTACCACTATAAACATCCTTCTTAGTACTGCTTTTACCATATCCCACATGTTTTGGTATGTTGTGTTTTCATTTTCATTTGTCTCCAGATATTTTCTAAGTTTCCTTATGATTTCTTCCCTAACCCATTGGTTGTTTAAAAGTGAGTTGTTTAATTTCCACATATTTGTAGATTTTCCTTTTTTCTTTCTGCTTTGATTTCTACTTTTATTTCATTATGATTGGAGAAGATACTTGGTACCTTCTTAATTTTGTTAAGACTTGTTTTGTGGCCTAACATGTGCAGCCGACATCTATCTTGGAGAATTTTCCATGTGAACTTGAGAAGAATATTTTTTCTGCTGTGGTTGGGGGTAATCTGTATATGTTAATTATGTCTAATTAGTATATATTGTTGAGTGTTGTTCAAGTCCTCTTTTAATTGACAGATAAATTTATATATACTTATGTACAGTGTGATGTTTTGAAATATATATACACTGTGATATGGCTAAATCAAGCTACTTAATACATGTATTACCTCACATAGTTGTCATTTTTATGGTAAGAACATTAAAATCTACTCAGCATTTTTCAAGAATATAATATATTATTAAACTATAGTCACCATGTTGTACAATACATCTCTTAAACTTAGTCCTTCTATCTAGCTAAAATTTTGTAACCTTTGACCAACATCTCCCCAATTCCTTCCCCACTGCTGCTCCAGCTCCTGGTAACCACCATTCTACTCTCTGTTTCTTAGAGATCAACCTTATTAAATTCCATATGTGAGTGACACCATGTAATATTTGTCTTTCTGTGCCTGGCTTATTTCACTTCACATCATATACTCCATGTTAATCCATATTGTCATAAATGACAGGATTACCTCCTTTTTTAAGGCTGAATAGCATTTCATTGTGTATATATACATTTTCTTTATCCATTTATTCATTGATGAACACTTAGGTGGATTTCATATCTTGACTATGGTGAATAGTGCTGCAATAAACATGGGAATGCAGATATCTCAACAACCTGATTTCATTTCCTTTGGATATATACCCAGTAATGTGATTGCTGGATTATATGGTAATTATATCTTTCATTTTTTGAAGATCCTTCATACTGTTTTCAATAATGGCTGTACCAATGTATATTCCCTGTTTTCTTCCTGAGCTTCTGTCTTGTTGACCCATTCATAGCTGAAAGTAGAGTATGAAGTCTCCTACTATTATTGTGCTGCTGTATGTTTCTCCCTTTAGGTCTGTCAATGTTTGCTTCATATATGTGGGAGCTCTAATGTTAATTGCATATATATTTACAGATATTACATTGTCCTGGTAAATTGAGCCTTTTATTATTAAACAATGTCTTCCTTTGTCTCTTGTGGCATTTTTGTCTTAAAGTTTATTTTTGCTGATATAGGTATGGCCACCC
>NW_007727359.1:338261-361515 GCF_000696425.1 Galeopterus variegatus
TTTGTCTCTTGTGGCATTTTTGTCTTAAAGTTTATTTTTGCTGATATAGGTATGGCCACCCCTGCTCTCTTTAGGTTTCCATGCATGGAATATCTTTTTTATCTTTTCACTTTTAGACTATGTGTGTGCTTAGATCTAAAGTGAATCTCTTGTAGACAGCATATGGTTGGATCTTGGTTTTTTTGTTGTTGTTTATTTTTTTTAATCCATTCCGCAAACCTATGCCTTGGAATTTGAGTGATTATTTACATTTAAAGTCATTACTGTTAGGGAAGGACTTACTATTTCTATCATGTTAATTTTTTCTGTGTGTCTTATACCTTATTTTACTCCTTCTTTCTTCTCTTGCTGCCTCCTGTGTTTCATTGATTTTTTTTTTTTTGTAGAGACATGTTTTGGTATGCCTCTTATTTCCCTTTGTGTATATTCTATAGATATTTTCTTTGTGATTACCATCGCAATTATGTAAAACATCTTAAAGTTATAACCATCTATTTTAAACTGACTTACAACTTACCTTCAATCACATGTGAAAACTCTACTCCTTTAAATCTCTGTTACCCCCACTTTAATGATGGCACAAATTACCTTTTTATATTGTGCATCTATTAACGTAGAGTTATAATTACTTTTTATGCTTTTGTTTTTTTTAATTCTATACCAGATTTTTAAATTACTTATACACCTATATTACAATACTACAATATCCTATATTTGTATATATGCATTTAACCTTATCAGGGAGTTTTATATTTTTGTATTCTTTCCTGTTGCTATTTATCATTCTTTCATTTTGATTTGAAGGACTCCCTTCAGCATTTCTTGTAGGGTAAGTCTAGTTGTGATGGACTCCCTCATTTGTTGTTTATTTGGGAAAATCTTAATTTCTCCTTCATTTTTGAAGGACAGTTTCACTGGATATAGTATTCTTAGTTACCATTTGTTTTTCTTTCAGCATTTTGACTAACCATTCTGCTCCTTTCTAGCTTGCAGAGATTCTGCTGAGAAATCTGCTGACAATCTAATAGAAGCTCCCTTGTATATGATGAGTCTCTTTTCTCTTGTTGCTTTCAAGATTCTGTCTTGTGAATTTTGATTATTTGGCTATGATGTGTTTTGGTGATGTCTCTTTAGGGTTATTATAGTTGGAGTTCTTTGAGCTTCTTGAATTTGTATGTCAATTTCTCACTTCAAATTTGGGAAGTTTTCAGCCATTATTTCTTTTAGCCATTATTTCTCTGCTTCTTTCTCTCTTTTTTTCTCTTTCTTGGACTTCAGTAATGCTTTTGTTGTTCCACATAATGGCATCTCATAAGTCTCTTGGGCTGTCTCTACTTTTCTTTACTCTTTTTTCTTTTTGGTCCTCTACCTCAAAAATTACAAATGTCCTGTCTTCAAGTTTACTGATTCTTTTTCCTGCCTCCTCAAGGCTGCTGTTGAGTCCCTATAGTGAATTTTTCAATTCAATTATCACATTCTTCAGCTCCAGAATTTCTGTTTGGTTCTTCTTCATAGTTTCTCTCTTTGTTGATATTCTTACTTGGTTCATGCATCATTTTCCTGATTTTATTGTCTATACTCTATTTTAATTTACTGAGCATCCTTATTAAGTTTATTTTGAATTCTTTGTCTGATAATTCATATATCTCTACTTCTTTGTCGTTAGTTTCTGGAGAATTAATATGTTCCTGTGATTGTGCCATATTTCGGTTATTTCTTTTTATGCCTCCCTATCTTCTGTTGGGACTTAGGCATTTGAAAATTAGCCACATATTTCAATCTTTGTCAATCCAGTTTTATACAGGGAAGACTTTCAATAATCAGCTGGGCTAGATGTTCTGGAGTCATATGAAGCCTTTTCTGGGATTGTGTCTGCTATCTAATTGAAGATGTTTGCCAGTTCCTACTCAGAAGCAACTCTGATGTCTTTCTGTGGTTCAGCAGACCGTGTACTAGACCAAGCCATGTTAATAACCTTTGTTCTGCAGCCCTAAACAGGCTCCCTATTGTTGTCAGTGCTTAGACTCAGGCAAGATAGAAAACAGTCCTTCGGACAGCCCCATGAAAGTCAGGATGTTGGATATACATTTCACTCTTCTCTTTCCCTTCCCAGGGAGAAGCTGAGAGTTGGAAGTTTTCTCCTGATTTCACTGCACCTGTACCAAGGGAAGGGCTCTGGCAAGTGAATGCTGTGAGTTTTCCTACTAGGCTTCCATACAGTTGTCCTTATGCTTTTCTGGGGTGTAGGAACCTCTTAACTGGTTTCAAAATTTTGCACAAAGTCAATTGGGCATGAATTGTTGTTCAGTTAATGTCTACATGGGACCAGGAGGGTCTGGGGCTTCCTATTCTACTATTTGGCTGTTATCATGCCTCAAAATTGATATTATTATGAAAACTAAAATATAATAGTGGCAATAAAATTTTTTCCAAACCCTCCTTCCAAATATATTTATAATAAATATAAATAGTGTTTTCTATGCCATAATCAGTAAACATACAAAAATAGTTATTGTTGTCATTGTTGGGTTTAACCCTTATAGGATTAATATTTTGTTAATGATATTTATTTATTTTGTGTTGCATCTTCAGGTAAGCAACCTGACATTCTGTAAGATAAATTATATTTCTCGTTAGCAATTTTTATATTGCCCTATATGCTACTGTTTTGTTTTCTCTTTTAATCAGTATATTACAAATAGTTTAAGTGATGACTTTGATAATAACACATATACTGAGTTTTGCAACTTTACAAACACCCAAAATTCTACCAGTGCATTTTTTCCATTAACATTTCACCTGACACAACTCTTACAAAAAGATATCATTGGCAAATTAAGATAAAAATCATAAGTAACACTGGATGTTCCCTTCAGAAATATAGTAATAATGAAAGATATGCATGTTTCTTATATTGTATTGCAACTTTACTTACTTTTTTCCCTTGATGTTGTTAAAGAAACTTTGAAATTCTTAGTTACCTAAACAAATTATACATATATGTATATGTGTGTGTATATACATAATTTATATAATTCAACAAAATTTAAAAGTAAATATAATTTTTAATAGAAAACATTTAGAATTTTAGATATTATTCTGATTAAAATGTTATATATTACACAGTGAGTGTTTGTGATGTGTTTAGTGACAGTTCAAATTTTTTAATTTTTTAAATTAACTTTTAATTTTAAAATAGTTCTAGATTTATATAAAAATTACAAAGATAGTACGAAAAGTTCCCATTTACCTTCACACTGAGTTTCCCCTATTAATAACATCTTACATTAGTTTGTTGCATTTGTTATAATTAATAAATTGGTATATTTTTATTAACTAAAGTACATATTATATTCAGCTGTCCTTCATTTTTACATCATATACCTTTCCTCTTCCAAGATCCCATCCAGGATACCACATTATATTTAATATTCATGTCTCCTTAGAATCCTCTTTGTTATAAGAGTTTCTCAGACTTTCCTTATTTTTGATCATTTTGATGGTTTTAGGCAAACTGGACAGCTATTTTGTACAATGTACCACTATTGGGATTTGTATGTTGCTTTTCTTATGATTAGACTGGGATTTTGAGTTCAGGGGAAAAAGATAAATGTGAGTGCCATTCCATCACATCCTATTAAGGGTACATACTATTAACATCACTTGTCATTGATGACATCGATCACTTGACTAAGGTAGTATTTTTTAGGTTTTTTTCACTGTAAAATTACTCTTTTTTTGTGTCTTCCTCCTTCTTCTTTGGAAGGACATCATTATGCACAGCCCATACTTAACGAGTGGAGAATTATGCTCCACCTCCTTGAGGATGAAGTGTCCACATATATCCATATATATTGAAATTCTTCTGCATGGTAGATTTATTTGTCTCTTCTCTTTCATTTACATATTTAATAAATAATATGACCTCATAGATACTTATTTTATATGTTGGCTTATAATCCAATACTATTTTATGTTGCTTCTCAAATTCTTTCATCTGTGAATAAATGAGCTTCCATCCATAGCTTTTTCAGTTGGATCCTTTATTACTTCTACACACTCTCACCATTTTGTGTGTGGGTGAGGGTGGGTGTGCACTAGCATGCATGCACTTTAGCACTTTATTTTCTGGCACTACAAGATTCTCTAAGTTTTTGTTTTACGTTTCCTGCCCCAGTCCTAGAATCAGCTATTTTTTAAAGGAGGCCTGGTTTCTTTTACTGGAGAAGGGTGTTAGAAACCCAGATCTAGGCACTAAGTGTGTTTGTTGCTACTAGAAATCCTTACTTCTAGGACTTCTCAGCTAAAGAGCTGGAAAGTATATGTGTATATACTAACCTGTGTATATACAGGTATCTATAAATATTTCTATCTGTATTCATTTGTATCTACATGAAGCTAAATTTGATTGATGTCTCCAACTCTAATCTGCTACCACATGAATCATTCTAGGCTTCTCTCCTTGCTTTCCTGCAAATTGCCATCCCAACAGTAAGAACACAGTGTTTGAAAAAAATCTATTTTCTAAAACAATTTACTTGAATGTTTCTTTAAGGTAAGTACCATGTGGATGCTTTCATCTCTAATTTAATACCATAAGGCATCATAACACCAGTATTCACTGATAAATAGGTTTTCTTATATGATCATTTTCGATTTAGATGTCTTCTTTGATATAGAAACATAAGTCTGACCCTAAATCAAAGTTAACTTTACACGTATGAACAATAGGTACATAAAATTGGAGTGAGATTTCAGGAGCAAGAAGATAAGTTATTGTTTTATCAAATTGTTTTAAATATATTTAGAATAATACAAAACACTTAACTCCTTAAACAGAGATAATGTTGTGCTTAAGATTCAAGAACACCTACAAGGTGAGATTTTCTTAGATCTCCCTCATCTGAAGCTCAGGGATTTTAGCCATTTTTCCAGGAACTGACCATGATCTAGGAGAGGGCAAAGATTACCTAGTTCAAGAGGGTTGGACAGAAGAGAGAAAAAAAAAGTAACATATAGGGTACAGTGTGTTAAAGGAAGGGGGACTGTGAAGAAAGGGATAATTAGGGGTGTCAAAGATGGATTTGTCTCCTGTACAGTTTTGTCTCAGTGAAATCCTGTGACTACAGCATTCAGAGTTTCACTTCCGTGATGGAAAAAGCTTATCCCAGTAGGACTGCATAGTGTTAGAAAATATCATGCTTAGATTTGTGATGTCTTTATAGTGAACTGATTTAAGCATGAGGCAACAGTTACTGTACAAAACAAAGAATTCTGTAGATAAGGACTTTGAAATTTTTTATATCTACCAGCATTTGTGTTTTAGAACTTTAGATTGCCTCGTGGAAAGTTTCCATTTTTCAGAATAATGAAGCGGAAACAATTTTGGCCTCAGGCAGGTCCAGAGAAATCAAATCCACCCACCACCTAGATCTTCAGATCTACAACACACAGCAAGTTTCATGCCTGACAGCTGATGTGCCTTAAGGGAGCAATTCTCCAACTCAGGTAGAAAACTACTGTTATATAAGTGTGAGTATAGCTGGGGTTAATCTCCTAAAGGAAAACTGGTCTTTACTCTTGCAAACACAGTAATGGTGCCATCTTTACAGTAGCTGGAAAAGGAAGAGTATAGTGTCAGGGTTCACTTGCTTTCTTAAAGAGACTGGCTCACTTTCTGTGTGCTGTCTGGGCAGTACTGGGGAGTCAGCTCTACAGGGTGGATATATGCATGAAGTTATTTCATTTTGACCTACTATTCAATATTATAGCCACTACCTGTATTAAAATTAGAGTCAATTGCTCAGGCACACTAGCCATATTTTAAGTGCTCAACAGTATATGTGGCTAGTGGCTCCCATATGTAACAAAGCAAATATAGAACATTTCCATCAAAGCAGAGAATGCTGCACTGGATGCTTACAAAGGCTAGGTGAAGTTTTTATAATATGTCATTGTTTCAGTACACAACAATCTTCTAATATAGATTAGTGTGCATACTCCCATGTTCATTTCAGCACAAGTCACATAGTCAAGATATGAAATCAACCTAAGTGCCTATCCACAAATGAATGAATACAGAAAATGTGGTATACAGACACAATGGAATAGTATTCAGCCTTAAAAAATGAAGAAAATCCTGTCATCTGCAACACCATGGGTGAACTTGGAGGACATTATGTTAAGTGAAATAAGTCAGGAACAGAAACAAAAATACTTTATGATCTCACTCATCTGTGGAATCTAAAAAAGTTGATTTTATAAAGGTAGAGAGTAGAATCTTGGTTTCCAAGGCCTGGGGTGGAGAGAGATGTTGGCCAAAATGTCACTTAGCTAGGAGAAATAGTAAGTTCAAAAGCTCTATTGTATGATATGTTGACTATTGTTTATAATGATGTATTGTAGTCTTGAAAACTGCTGGCAATAGTAGATGTTAAGTGTTCTCATAATAAAAAAATGAAAAGTATGTAAGGTAATGCATATGTTAATTAGCTACATTTAGCCATTCCACAATGTATACATATTTCAAAACACGTACATGATAAATGTGTACAATTTGTATTTGTCACCTTAAAATATATGAATAAATAAGAAAAAAATTGTGTGCAAACTCTGGTTCAAAGTTTAAAATAAAGTGACTTGGATGTGAGAAAGAAAAGAAAAACAAAACCCCAAAATCTAATAATACAAGGCCTAAGAAGTAGAACAGAATTGACCGTAGGTGAGATTGAGCGAGCACTATGGCCCGGTTGAATGAAATGGTAAAGGGAATGAAACCAAGAGCAGGAGCTTTGAATTTCAGCTCCTTTCACCCACTAGTGCAAGTCATCACATCTCTCTCAGTCTTGGTATTTAGATTGGTTGTGAATATTATAAGAGAATAATTAAGGTTAAGTGGCTAATAATTAATGTTAAGTACCTGTAACACAGTGAGGGTTTGATAAATGGGTCCCATCATTATTAATATAAAAATAAACTCGAGAAACTGTTAAAAAAAAAAACTTTCAAAAAGCACTAATAGTCATAATTATTATTTGATGCCACTAAATGTGCAGTGCAAACCAAAGGTTTAATAAACTTAGTCTTACATTTTAAAACACATATCATAGGTAAGATATCTGCTAGAGAGAAGTATGGTAGAATATTAGATTTGGCCGCTCCAAGTTCCTATAGTATATCTGTTATATTTTAGGATGATGTTACTCCAGAGCAATTTTTTGCACTAAAAAAACAAATTATATTACTGAAGGCTATTATTTTCATGCTATCTTTACTGAAAAAACTATACACAAAACAATGTGAGCCTTTTTCAGATACAAAGTCCTTGCAAAATTCTTTTACTCCATTGAAGCCCAGGTTAAATTAAGAAAGATGAAATTTTCCTGCCCAAGGAATTCACTTAAATACCATTGACTACAGAACCATTGTGAGATTAGGATTATTACTTATTCTATTTTATGTAGTTGTGCTTTTTCTTAACCTCGTTTCTTACAAGTTGTGAAACAACTTGTGATATATATGCTGTACCCTATGTACATATATAGATATAGATGTTATAGTACATATAGTTATATATTTAGCAGTATTTCAATGACATTAGATTTGGGGTATGTAGTTTTATAGGTACCTTCTCTTCACTTGATTCTTTGTGATATATATGCTGTACCCTATATACATATATAGATATAGATGTTATAGTACATATAATTATATATTTAGCAATATTTCAATGACATTAGATTTGGGGTATGTAGTTTTATAGGTACCTTCTCTTCACTTGATTCATTTTCAAGGAAATTCCAGTGCCACTGGATCTCCCTCAAAAGGATGTATATATAAATTATAAAGCTGCACATTCGTGAATAAATTATACCTTTAGCCAATGACTCTGCTAATTTTATTAAACATATGAAGCAAAATTTTAAGAAACTCATGGATTCTCTTGAAAACATCTCATGGCATCATATATTGTCAAAATCATTGGCCTGCTTATTATATGTTATATTTTTCTTGTAGATATGAACCCATATTACGGTTCATAAAAAATTCATAAAAACTGGTCCGTTCCTCCTGTCTTTCAGAAAGTAAGGCGTATGAAAATGGCAAATATTTATTCATTCATGGAATATTGTCCAAAGAAAATATAAAATTGGCTATAAAATAATTTTGGATTGGTAAAATATCTAGTTGTTTCTTGTCTTATTGGGGAAAGGGCATCATGTATAAAACAATGAAAGTAACCATTATGAAAATATTGCAACTCTTTGCTTGTTATTAAAATAATCTAAAACTGAAACGAGTATTAAGTGTCAGTTCAACTCTGCTGTATAAAACCCATCCTAAAACTTAGTGGCTCAAGACAACAATGATTTATTATTTCTTCTAGATCTGACGGTTAGCTGAGCTAGAAAATCCAGAACGGCCTCGCTCGCATATTTGGAGCTTGGGTTCCAGATAGAGTGCTTCATCTCTTCCCCCATATAACTGGCTGTCTTCACGTGGAGATCTTCAGGCAATAGTCAGTTAAAGTGGATGAGAGTGTAAGCTGAAAGTTCTCTTGAGGCCTAATCTCTGGAGGTCACACCATGTCACTATCACTACATTCAATCAGTCAAAGCAAGTCACAAGTATAGCTCAGACTTAAGGGAGTGGAGGAATAGATTCCACTTCAGTATATTGTCGTATCGCAAAGAGCAGTACATATTGCGATGGGAAGAACGGCCATTAAACAATCTGTCTCCTGCTGAGTCTTCTTTTTATCTTTGTATGATTTTTCTGACAAAATTGTATGACAGCACGATAAGACACTGTTTGCATCTGTCTCATTTTAACAACATAAATACAAAAGGTAAATTTTGTAAAAATATGTGTGGTCTTTATCAATTTTCCCAAGGGCCTTTCTTAATCTTTTGATATTCAAATCATTATCTTTTGAGGTTTAAAATAAATTTGCATTTAACTTGCTGTGGATATGTAAAGTTGACAACATCTTATACTCAAAAACGAACAAACCTAGAAATAACCTAACATAGGAGCAAGGGTGTCTATGATAGTGTTAAGCAAGAGTGACAATTGAGAGGGGACTGATTATATAAATATCCAATATATTAATGACTGTTTTGCTATTAAATATTTTGTGTTCCTACAAAGTCTTGTAATTGCTGACCTGGAATCATATTAAGTTAGTAATGACTCTTTCTCATCCAGATTTTTTCTTCACTCCTTATTTTGCATTCAACATTGCATTATTGTACTAGATTCAAATATGAATAAACAGAACCATTCATGAATTTCAAACACAAGGAGTTTAATACAGAATTTTCTTAGGTGAGTATTAAAAGGGCCATGGGAACAGAAGGTAAGATTATTTAAAGATTGATAACTGCAGGAAAACACCACCACCCTTGGATTGGAGAAGCAAAGGAGTCAGTAATGTTACCCAGAGCCCACAGCACTGTGCCCCAGGGATATGCAGTTGGAGCTGAGCTGCCGGGACAGATGCCCAGAACCCTGCCCTCCTGCACTTCTGGTGTTGCTGCCGCTTCCACTACTCCTGGCACCACCCTGCTGCTCCTGTCAGAAAGTCCAAGAAAGGAGTAGCTTCTCCCCTCTTTTCACCTCCCATTAGCTGAGCATCACAAGAACTAGAGGTTAAAGGTGTCTGGGAAATGAAGACTGCAGGTTCCCAGACTCCTACCAAACAAGGCAGAACACTGAGAGGGAAGAATGGAGCTCAGAACAAAACGGGAAATGATTAGCACAATAAATAAGACATAGCATCTGCCTTTGTGGGGGTCTCCAGGCAGTGGTGGACATGTATGTAAGTAATCCTCAAGCAAGTTCTAGTGTAGTGAGTACTATAACAAGGTCAGAATGAGGTGGGCTCAGACTAGCTCCAGAAAAGAAGCATAATAAATTGAGAGATCAGAGGAGATAAAATATAAACTGAAATTTAAATGTTTGACAGGAGTCTGATAAGTCACTATCTGGACAGGAGGAGGGATTTCCAGGGAAAGGAATGACTTTGCTTGTTTTGTTTTGTTTATGGCTGAATCTAAAATGTAAATTTGAAAGACAGTTGTTTCTTTGATTTGATTGCATTCAAAGGGCATATACTATTTATTAATAAGAATAAGAAATTTTTGACAAGAAGTTGAAGTTAAATTTAATTTGGGTTTCTTGAAAACTGACATCTCTTTTCAAATATATCAACAAAGCATTTTAAATCCTTCCCTGTTTAAAGAAGGTGAGAACTAAACATATTTCCCATGTTACCACACCAATTTTATCCCTTCGTACTTAAAGTGGTCACTAATTTACTTTCCATCCCTCTCTAACTTTTAAGAAAGTTTACATGAAGCAGCAGGGGGATTGTCTCAGCGGGGAGCAGCTGCTAAATTCCACTGAGATTGCACTTTGTAGAAGCATAATAAATTTGTGGTAGAGCTATCTCCCCTGTGAGGAATACGCTAGAATATTTGGCATTCACATTCTTGTTCTCAAATTGCTTCTAAAAGCATTATTCTGTCCAGAATGACGGAAATCCCTCAGGTCACTGGATCAGAGCTAGAAACTGCCCTGGGATTTAGATACCAGGAGAAGTGACCTTGACTCCAGGCTTGGTTATAAACACTGTAACCTTGGGAACTTTATCTGTAAAATAAGATTTGAATAGATGATCCCAAATGCTCCTTTCACGTCTGATAAGGTAAAATGTTCTGAAATGCATTAAAAGTTGTTTGAGTCAAAGTGCACGGGAGAATGCATTACAAAATTTGCTTTGAGTTTATTCTAAATATTTTAAATGTCACTCCTTTTTTGGTATATCTATTTTCTTATTTTATTATTTTCAAATAGAAGCTGTAAAAACATTAGGGGAAACATAATATTATTATATAAATTAGAGTTATGGGTCTAGAGAATTATGTTGCTAAACCATTGCCAGGAATGAACCTATTCTGTAATTTTAGAACTTGTGTGCAAAGTGATCCTAAACAACTACTCTTTTCTAGCCCCCAGTACTTTTGTGGCACACTGATATGGTAAAGGAATATTAGATTTAAACTTCACTGAATGTCTTTAGTCTCTGCACCTTTGTGTTTGTATGATATTGGACACATAAATTAACTACTCTGATCTTGAATTTCTTTTTGATCAGACACCTGGTATGGGATTAGTCATAATCTTTGGTTCACAATTCCCTGTCACTATGAGTTCAAGCATGGTGGCTCTATTTAATTTCATTTTTATTTTTAGTCTATTTCTTAATTTTGAAAAAAAATGGGTATAATAAATATAAGGAATATATATATATATATATTTTTTTTTTTTGCTCGTTTTTGAAATTACAAGTCATACTGCATGTACTCTGGCTTTTTATTTTTTTCACTCAACAGGATGTTTACTAAGAATAATCTATGTTGCCTCGTTGCCCTTGGGAGTGTAGTTCATTCATTTTCATTATGACTTATTATGTGAATATACCACAATTTGTTTAAAATTAATTAGGTCATCTCTGGATTTTTTAAATTACAATCATTGCTGCTGTGAATTGTCTTCTTTATGTCTTCTGGTGAAAGGTGTAAATTTTCACCTAGATATATAACACTGATTCTCAAACTGCCAAGTGTATAAATGTTGAAATTGATAAGCTAATGTGAAACTAGTTTTCAACATGGTTATGTCAATTTAAACTGCTGGCAATAATGAATAACAAATTACATTGATCCACAGCCTCTCAAACACTGTATTTTCCTTCTTCTTACTTTTTGCTGGTTGATTGAGTGCAACATAGTAGGTCATTCTGCATGTTTCTGATGATTAGTGAGTTTAAGCTTTTCTTCAAATATTTACCTACGGAACATACATGCTTCCTTTTCAGAGAAATGACAGTTTATGTTTTTATCCATAATTTTATTGGCACTGTTGCTGGACTTTCTATGTTATTCTGTTGGTCAACTTACACAACCATACTCTAGCAGCACACTCTATTAATTACCATGGTTTTCAAAATCTTGATCTCTAAATATGACAAGTTTCCCATCTTTGTCCATCTTCTTGTTCAGACAAGCCTTGTCTTTTAGGACCACTGAACATCCGCATAAACTTTAGAATCAGCTTGTCAGGTTTTATGGAAAACTGTCAGATTTTTATTGGAGAAGCCACAAAGCTATAAACCAATATAGGGAGAATGAACATACTCAGAAAATAACTATTTCCATCATGAGTATGGAGTATATTTCTATTTATTAAATTTCTGTTTAATGTATTTCAGCGAAGTCTGTAGAACATCCTTGCACAGGGCTTGCAAAACTTTTGTTAGATTTATTTCTAGACCCATTATGATTTTAGTTGTAAATTATATACTTAAATATGCATGTGTGTGTCTTCTAATTGTTGATAGTACATAGAAAAACTATTCACATTTGTATATTGATCCTGTATCCAATCTCATTGCTAATCTCCATACATGAACCATTATTTTTCCATCTATAAAATGCCTACTGCACATGGTTGTTATGAAGACGAAATGAGAGATTACTGAGAACACACAACATTTTTTACAGGCATGTACCAAACATTACTTGCCATTCCCTTTCTTTGTTAGGAAAACAGTAAATGAAAGAGACTTATACAGAGAGGAAGAAGGTGATAGAGAATGAAATCTAATGCTATTTTAGTTTGCTAATAATGATTTTTTTGGTAATTTTTTTGTGTATTTGGTTGCATAATGATTGAACTCTACTGGGTTAGTGAAATGCACAGTAGATAACTGCATGGCATTTATTTTTAAAGCCATGGAAAACAGAGGACATATCTAAGAACTACAGTCACAATGTAGGGGCTTAATCTCATTGTTAAATGTTATATATAAAAATGAAACAAAATAAGATCATTTAGGGTTATTTCTTCTTAGAGAAAAATATAATGATATATTAACTTATACTTTTGACTATGCTCCATTATATTATAGTAAAAACTACATTTTCTGATAAATCTTGAACCTATAAGATTTCTTTCCTTTCTTCTTTCTTTCTTTTCTTCCTCCCTTTCTCTCATCCTCTCATTCATGATAAATTTAAGACTCTTTGAGTCCTGAATTAAGCTTGAAGGATAATATATGGATGGTTTTAGACACTGACTTGGAGCATTAACCAGTCATTCACCTTCACTCTGGGGGTTAAAATAGCAATTTATTTGATGTTACCTTGAATGAGTGTGTTCACCTTTCACTATCTCACATGTATAAATATAATGCATTCAAACGTTTAATATGAGATTGTGATAGATATATTTCCCACCCTAATATTAAAGAGATTTTGAGGTTTTAAATATTGTTTACACTATTAAAATCCAGTGTCCTGAAATATTCACTTGACCTACTATGTTTGTAAGTTGCACATTTAGAAAGCTTTCTCAGTATATATGCATGAAGACTGCACTTAATACCCTCTAAGCTGTGAAAGAACACCTTCAATAAAGTACATAATGACCTCTCATTAGGATAGCTTTGCTTCAATAATCCTAGAATGACTCCTTCTTCTGAAATTGTACATACATATGTATAAAAGGTAAATCTCCACATAAGGCTAGCTAGATATTTTTACTTACTTCATTTTTTTATAAAGTTAGAAATAGTTCAAATGAGGTAACTTAAAGGTGAGCCAGTGGAAAATCCACTTTACTGAATTTATTTTTCACAATTGAATTTTTCTATCATCATTTGTTTTTGATCCCTGTCCTCAGATAAGTTATTTCTGGGTGGAACATAAACACATTCTTAGTAAATAAAACCACACACAAAAAACATTAAAAGATATATTGTTGTAGTAGTGAAATGTCATCAGGCTACATTTGACAAGAGTAATTCTACTGCTTGAAAAATAAATAGGAATATAGAAAACTATCTTTATATCCAAATATTGTCCTTCCTTCTACTCCTAAATTTTCATTCCAACCATTAAAATTAATGATTATAAAAAAATCCATGCCCGTGTAAAAATCAGTAAAGGACCACTCATTCCTATGTATAAACGCCTTTTATGAAAAGTCTAAAATATGTTTTTATACCATATACAACTCAAAAATTCATCTTTTCAGGGCCGAGCACGTGGCGCACTCGGGAGAGTGCAGCGCTGAGAGCGCAGCAGCGCTCCCACCACGGGTTCGGATCCTATATGGGGATGACCGGTGCGCTCACAGTGCTCACTGGCTGAGAGCAGTGCAGCCGGTCTCAAAAAGGACAAAAAAAAAAAAAAAAAATCATCTTTTCTCCTTTTTTTTTTTTTTGCCTTCTCTTGGATTAGTAAAACATAAAGTAAATAATCACATTGCATAAAGTGAAGGAAAGTGAATAACATATTTAAGAATAAAATTCATGGCTCCATCATTTTAAAAGATAAGGGGGGGAGGAGTTGGTGAGAAATTGGTTAATGGACACAAAGAATGATTACATTTAGTAATGACAAGTATGTTAAGTATTCTGACTTGATGATCACACATTGTACACAGGTATTGATATTCAACTCTGTACCCCACAAACACGTATAATCAATCGTTTCAATAAAAAAATAAAAAACAAAATAATTTTTAAAATCCCCATGAATTATGCAGTACTTCACACAGGAAGTGTGAGCAAAAGTTGTGGCTGATTTAAAAGATACTGTTAGTTACAGGGGATGACCTAATGATCAGAATTTTTAAATGAATGGAGATAAAATTTGTCACCATAGATAAAACAAATTATCGAGACTTAAATTCCCACAAGGGCAGAATTAAATTATTCATTTTATTCATGAACAACAACAAAAATAGAGAGGTCTGTGCCCCTTTCCCCAAGAGAGAAGATTTTCTGTGAATAATGGTACCCAGTAGCCACTTGGATATGGATAAAGCCTAATATGAAAGGAAAGAGCTTGAGAAAAGCCCATGTTGTTTTTCATATAATTTCTTTATATATTAGTTCAATATTATTTTTTTATTTCAAGCTTTATTAATCAAGACTAATTCTTAAGGGTAATTCCAATATGAGAGTCTATAACACATAATTGGATAGCCTGTGGATCACTTCAGAGGTTTGATTTCCTTGTTAGTAGATATATTTAACAGGCATTGTTGATTCATTTTCTGGAAGTTTGTAGAGATTTCTGTAGACCTGATCTAAATTAGACTAAACATTCCTTAAGACCTCATTTAGATCCTAGGTTCTATGATACGAATGAAAGTAATGAGTATACACTTACGTGTTCTTGATTACTTTTGAAGAAAATGATGAAAAATGATCTTAATGGAAATAACATTAGTTTCTCTGGGGTAAAAGTTAAAATGAAGTTAATTTATTTTGCATCATTCCTAGTTTTATCTGATCTGACTTTAATTGAAAATTAACTCAGTCTACTTGGATGTGTGGTGCTCAATTAAATAGAAACAGTTACCTAAGTCAGGTGTAAATGCACGATTTGCCAAAACCCCCACCTATAATTCTCTTTTAAAATGCATAACATTTCTGGATAATGTTTACTAAGAGGAATTCTGGCCAATACAATGTCCACTTCCAAAAATGCTGCCTAATATCACAAGCATCAATTTGAAGCATTATGCAGTCTCTTCAGATCAAATGTTCTCACTGTTAAATTTCAAGAACATAAGACTGCAGTGTAACAATTCAGGGATATTAATTCAGGAATACTTAATTTCTTCAAAAAATACAAGTTAATAAATCTTTGGTAGCTGGAAGCTTTTAAATTGTTTTTATACTCATTACATTAATAAAGGAACTTACTAAAGAAGTAAAATTTTACCAAAAAGTTGACACTAAACAACCATCACCTCCTACCTCACCCATCACCTCTAGTACTAACTGTACGACCAAGGTCAGGACATCTGATGTATTCATGCTTCACCTTCTCATCTCCAAAATGGAGATAACCCTACCTCTTAGGGTCATTGTAAAAATCAAATGAAGAGATATGTGTAAAATAACCTGCATGATATCTGGAACATGGTAAGTGCAAAAGAAATGTTCGCTGTTAATTATTATTACACCCACCTTCCTCGCTCTGATTCTCACGGCTACCATCCCCAATCTTTCACTTGGCATTTACCTCCATATTTTAAAAAATGATGAATGACTTTTTTACATTATTTATTTGCTTTTGACTCTGGTAGATGTTAACTTTGTGCATCCACACCATTCCCCATTGTCTCTTAAACTACCCATATAAAGTTGCTATTTCATAGTTTTGGTTAAATCAGCAATCACCAATGTTCATATGTTCATGACATCAGCTAGGAATTTCAGAGACAATAAGATGGGGCCTTGAAGAGGTGATTGGGTTGTAGGACCATGCAGTAGTGAAAGGATTAAAAATGATGGTCAGGGACGTGGTTCTGAGGGCTTTAAAAGAATAGGAGAGTCTGTCTTTCTCTCTCTCTCTGCTCTTTCTGCTTCCACCATCTTGCAATGTGAGACCGCTGGGTCACTGTCACCACCACCAGATGGACTTCGGACTTCCCAGCCTCAGAAACTGTAAGCAATAAATGTTGTCATTTTTATAAATCACCCATTCCAGGTATTGTGTTATAAGCAACAAAAATGGACTAATAAAGACACCAACACCCTCATTTCCTATTCCACATTAATTTCCATGCAGGCCTTTCGTTTCATCAACCACTGAAAATCCTGCTTCACAAAGATATGACATCCTGAAAAGGAAAGTAGATGGAACTAAGGGTGAAACCAGGAAGTGCCTTGGCTAACTCCAGAGACTAAACCTCCCATCACCTTCAAGATCACCTGTGTGTGCAGAGGAGAAGAGAATTTCCTTTGGTACAAGTGCTCTGTCAAGAGAATTTCAGCCAATTTTTCTCTTTCAGCTCAGTGCTTGACCCTACCTTCAGGAGTACAGTAAATCCCTGAGCACTGAGATTCTCAGAGTTCCTCTGGGGCCAGTCATTTGACTACACATCCACATAAGGTCTGGGTTCAGTTGCTCTGCTTTCTAAATTAGTTGTCTTCCCTCTGTTGCTTTCTGATTCCCAATAAAGCTGTCAATATCTTTAATCAATGGCGGACTCTCAGAACTCTTTTTTTTTTCCATGTGAATTGATAATTTTTTAAATTCCATTTTAACTATTTTTCATACAGTGGAATTTGAGAAAGGAGGTAAATCAGGGTGATAATGCAACATTTTCAATTGGAAATTCGGGGTGGATTCTGAAAATAGCTCAATCTCGGCAAGATGAAGGATAAAAGTAGAGAATCCCAGGTATTACCCATATGAAGGATGCCCTGTTATTAGATAAAACACCGTCATTTATTGTCTATACCAAAGACTGGGAGATTGTATATTTTAGACCTCACAAAACTTCCTTTGCTGCCCAGGAACCTACTGTTTCAGGATGTTCTGGTATTCTCCTCAGCACCACCCCTCCCCACACTTAATCAGTGCAGAAATATTCTCTAAAACCAGCCACCTCCTATTCCAAACACACATTCATTCTTTCACAATGACTTAATCTCTACATGGGTATAGAACGCAAACAAGTTTTACCGAAGGTATTAGTTCCAGTTGATTGGCAGTAGCCAAGAGTTTTGCATTTTAGTTTTATTTACCTCCAATTCAGCAAATTTTTTGCATTATAAAAAGTAGCTTTTTAAAAAATATATCTTTACACTTCTGTATCCACTTGGTCTAATCTTAGATAACATATTTGAAGACAAAGATATTTTATTATCACTATTAAGGAATAAGATATGTTATTCTTGTGAAGAACATAGCATATTTCCAGATTTAGTTATAGATTAAATGTTAGCAAATTTTAAAAGTTTGTACATTATTCACTCCACTCAGCTCCATGAAAGACTGTGAAATAGTTGTTTCTTTGAAAGGTTTGATGCCAGAAGTATTTATAGTTGTAAACATGTAATCTGGTTTCACTATTGAACCTGGATTCAAAATTGGTAGTTAAGACATCTATTACAGATGAAGTTTGCAGAAACAGTGTTTCCCTTTTTTATTTACACAGAACCTGTGTTAAGTTCAGAATTTATAAAGGAAGAAAATGCCTTAAACATCTGTTTCTTTGTATCCAATAGGAGGCTATGCTTCGGCTAGCAGGAACATAGATTATGTAGACTAACCTTTGTGATTGGCCATCAGCACATTTGGAAATTTAACGTTCCAGTATTTTAACAGCTTCAAAAGACTTTAATTGTTAGTATTTAAAATGAGAAGTTGTTTTCAGATATGAAATTGCAGGAGAAAAGATGGATAGGTTTTATTTTTATTGTCAGTCTTTAGATTTTAATCTTAAAGCTCCTTTGCAAATAATATTTGTTCTCTGGAGATAGCAGTTCATGTCTTTCAAAAAAGTTTCTGGATTGGTAGCTTTGAAAAAGTCATATATAAGTTAAAAAAAAAAAAAAGCCGAAACATTCACACTCACACACACACAAACACACACACACAGTTGTTCTGCAAATTTTCTCGGTAAGAGTAGGACTACCATCTGTGAAAAAAATTTTGATACTTTGTTGAGATGCCTCAAAATCCTGTTTAATCTTCTGTTTTCTTAATATGCACATTAACACTCAGATTATTTTATTACTATGTATGCAGCACTTTTTATACTGATTCACCTCCTGCTGGAGGATGTAAATTTTTGGAGGCATAAACCATGATTTTCCTTAGTAAATAAAACTGCAACATCTGCACATTACTAAAACTAAAGTAAACCCTTAAAAAAATATGCAAAATATTTTTCAAAATAAGAGGCCTTGGTTGCAAGCAAAAGAAACTGATGCTGGTCACCATAAGCAATAAGGAATATATTCTTCACATATTCCACTATATGTGGAAAAGTAATTCCAACTACACAGGATTCTAAAGAATTTACGTTAGACAATGCACAGAATCCAAGGTCACCCAGAGGAGCCAAGAGCTAGGACCCAGGTGACCCCTTGTTATTGCACACTAGCACCAGGCCTAAGAAGAAAGATATTAGATGCATGCCCACACGCTGGTTGCCAGAGAGTCAAGGAGGTAGGTGTGGCCCCTCTGGTTGCTATATTACTAGGTCGCCCTCTGCTTTTTACCCATCAACCCACTGGGGAAAGCCTCAACTCCAGGATGGGGGTAAATTTTGAGTAGGCAAAGAATTATAAATATGACTGCCCATTAATCTTGCACGCACCTTATCTAGCATTACATTTTCAATAAGAATGTTCCTCCAAATGCAGTGCAATGTATTTCTTACAAACAAAATTGTGCATATCTGTCCTACAAGGAAAAGAAGGTCTCATCAGTCTAGGATCACTGTATCATTTTTATTTATCCTGTAGAATCATTTTGTCCTATGTCCTTTTTTTGTCATTAGAATGCTATTAAAGTGCGCAAATTAATTAAATTTTCCATAGAGGATGATATCATATATCTTAGGTTTTCTCTGTTTTATACCTGTTTATAGAAACCTAGATTTCTTAGTTTATTTGTGTTTAAAATATCTTAATTTTTTAAATTCCAAAAAATCCATTGTTTGATATAAGAAGTACCATCCCCCACTAAATTGTTTTCACTAAGTAATGTCTTCTGGTAAAATTCCCGTTTACTTTTTTTGAAAATGAGTGATTCCCATTTTCTTCACATTGTTTTTGAGCAGTTGAGACTCCACAGCAAAAATAAACAGTTCTCTATAAGGTCAGTTTTAAAAGAGCAGCTCATAAAGTAACACTTAATAAGCATGCACTATACGCCTGCATTATTCTTAAATTCTGACTGGCTTTAATGGGACCAGAGTGAATTAATTTTTTAAAGAATGAGCTCCATTTTCTTATTCTTTGCTGTGTTTTCACTATGGTACTATTCTTTGAAGCCATGAATCTATAGCCCCTCAATATCTAGAAAATAAGGAACTGGGATGAAATGCAGTAAAAAAAAGAAAGAACTTTTATGAATTCTTTAGAAACTCCCTAGCCTAGAAGATGCCCAAATTCACATCATAACTACAGTTATTTAGGACATAAAAAATCTTTCCAAATAATTATTAAAGTAGGAAGAAAATCAATCCTTTAAAACTTTTTAAAATAAAAAGATCTGTTAAAGAAACTCCATTTCAAATGGCACAATATTTGATTAAATGGGAATTTCATAAAAATAAAACATGAAAATTGTTTACAAATATTTTACACCACTAAAACCCTTTGGGTTCATCTGAAGTCTGTTTAGAATCTGTTGTGATGAGTAAAATTTAATTAAACAATTACAATTATACAACTTTTAAATTTTGAGTGTTTTTCCAGTTCTTTTTTGTAATGTGTATTTCAGCAAACTTTTGCGTAGAACGAGCACATCAGGTCCTACTTCCAAGAATTATTATGGGGATTAAATGAGATAATGCATGAAAAGTTACTAACATGGACAATTTTAATAATAGTAGTAGCAATAATAATGCTCTTATTTTGCTTTCTGACTTTAGTAATAAATATGCTTTAAGATTTTTAACCTAAAACTCTTGACATATACTGTGGCTGCTATAATGACACCTAGCATGGAAGATTTTAGATTTTAATAAAGTTTGTTCAGAGCTGTCTGACTCGCTCAGCTGGTTAGAGCATGGTGCTGGTAACACCTAAGTCCTGGGTTCGATCCCCGGACTTCGCCAGCTGCCAAATAATAACAACAACAATAATAATAATAATAATAATACAGCATGTTCAAAAACTTGTGCTAACGCAAGACAACAAAAGTATTCCTAAAGTTATGCCTTATTGAGTAATATGTTTCTTGTTTGTATTATAGCAATCAGAACAAGCACTTTATGAGTTTGAACATATGGAGAAAATTTAGCAAATGAACTTTTTATCTTAAAAGTTAATAGATTCTCCACATGTAGCGATGCATTAGTGAAACTATTATCTTGGGAAAAAATAAAGAATAAAAACACAAATAAATGGAACTTGAATGAGAAAGAGAGGGAGAAAGGAAGGGAGAGGGAGAGGAAGAGGACTTACCAGAAAATGTGCATAGTGACGTGGGATGGGGGAGGAAAAAGTAACTCGAGTAGCATCTCATGTGAGGTTCCTCATTGCTGGTCTAGTCCAGTTGTCAGACTTCAACATGGTGCATCAGAATCATGTGGAGGGTTTGTTACACAGATTTCTGGATCCTCCCACCACCGGATTATGACTTGTAGTTTGGACGGGACCCAAAACTTTGCATTTCTAACAAGTTCCCAAGTGATGCTGACGCTGCTGGTCTGGGGAACCACACTTTGAGAACCACTGGTCTAGTTTATAATAGACTAATAGATTATTGCTTTATTCTCCAGCTTGCTATGGAAATCCCAAACAGTGTTTTAATGAATGATATATACAACTGATACAGTTCATGTTTTCTCAGACTTTACCACTTAGTATTAATAAAGCTATTACAGTTTAATTATTACACATGTATACAATTATCCTATATCTTGAGAGTTGCATGTAATACAAAGCTACCCAACAAGCATATTTAAGTATAGAAATTAAGGAGAGCACAGAACTTAGGTTACAAGAGGTGGGAAAGGGGAAGGGGAAGGGCTAAGGGAGGAATTGGTAAAGGACCACGAAAAAATGATTACATTGTATAATATTGAATATACTAATTATCCTGATTTGAACATCACATATTACACAAAGTTATTGATGTTCAACTATGTACCCCACAGATATGTACAATCAGCTAGGTTTCAATAAAAATAAATGAATAAATAGAAATAAAAATGGAAGTCAAAAGATTCTGCTTTTAAAAAACAAAACAAAACAGAAATTAGATGTCTTAAGCATTTTGGGCCCTAGCCAATAAATAAGAATAGAAATCATCAATTAGATCGATATAAATTAAAACAACAATGAAGCACCTCTATTCCCATTTCAGAAAGATTTCTGAAAATGTTTCATAATATCCTGTACCCTCTTAGTGGAAGTCTAAGGTGATTCCTTAAGTGAGTCTAGAAAGTGTGATTCCAGAGTTTATCTAGGTGGTGAGATTTGGAGTTACCGTTTATACTTATTATGATTTCTTATATTAAAATAAAATTATGAAATGTTATGTAAGTAACGAAAAATGCATTATAATGTTTGAAAGCCAGTCTTACATCAGTGAAAATTATGAATATAAGTAATATATATTTAAAATTCAACTTTTTTGTCTTTTGTGAATCCAAAAAATATCCTTCACCTATAGTTAAATTGGCCATTTTGTAAACAATGTACTTAATAAATTAATGGTGGACTACAGTAAAGTGGCACAGGAGGAGAAAAGGTACACACAGACAGGCAGTAGGATGACACAGAGAAAGGGACTTTAGTTCTGGAGTGGAGGAATCATGACGCTGTCCACTTAGGTTGTGTGACCCATATGTCATCGCTAGACATCCTCTCCCTACAGAAATATCCATTAGCTGATTAACTGCTCCCCACATGTCTGCAGCTGCTCTGACCACTCGGGTTAATAGCTTTGCTTCTGGGCTGGCTGATATTGCTATATTCTCATATTTTCAAGAAACTATAAACCAAGGAAGCACAGCCCAAATAAAGCACATATATTACTTAACGGGGTACACCGAATGAAATCTCCTGCCAGATTTGTAGTCATTCTCTTTATTTCGTTGAACAAATATCCTCTATTCACAGGAGAAATGCTCTTAGAGCAACCTGAGATGATCTTTTCTAAATGTCATCAGAGATTGTACAAATGTGTACACACGTATCAAAATATATGTGGAGGCAAAAGAACCAAAAAACAAACCAAGACAAATAATATAAACACCTCTATTGCTGTAGTTCTTAAAATATATCAAATGAATTAGCTAATTTTCTTGATGTTTAAATCAAATAAAAATATTAGGTCAACTAATCATGTTACACACTAAAGAGGCTAAATGAGATTGGGAAACAGCAAAAAAATTAATCCACATTCAGGACAAAGTTAACCTGTTTTGTAAGTCTCTGGGAACCACTTAACAGAAATTGCATAATCTTGCATAACAGCAGATTGACTGAAACTCAACAAGTTTGCTGATATAGCATTTAATTCTTGCAGAGTAATTATTGGGAAAAGAAGTTCTGCCAGATAAAATCAACGTTGCTACATTATTTAGATTTTTTAAATCTGGTGAGATGAATTTGGTGAGATAGATAAAATATACACACACATATATATACAAGAGTGCTTCAAAAAGTTCATGGAAAGATTTATATTATCATTTAAATCTA